>NC_077228.1:126970841-127248341 GCF_027887165.1 Monodelphis domestica | reverse complement strand
GAAATTCTCTTCCCTAAATTCATATTTGAAACTAGGATATACTTTATAGGTTTAAAGTTTCCTAGAAATATTGAGAGGTCAAATGATTTGGTCACACAGATTAAGTGTCAAAGGTAAGTCTTCCCAATTCCCAACTCCAAGCCCATTTATCTATAAACTATGCAATACTGTTTCATATACACAAACCCACATGTATATGCATATTATATTTATATACATATATATGGCACAATGGATAAAGTACATGGCTTGAATCATAATGAATAATCTTCATGACTTCAGATCTGACCTAAGACACTTACCAGCAAGTTACTTTATGCTGCTTGCCCCAGTTTCTTCATTTGTAAAATGAACTGGAGAAGGAAATGACAAATTAATCCAGCATCTTTGCCAAGAAAACAACAATTGGGCACATACTTATATACACACATATTCATATATGTAAATGTATTATATATATGAAAAGATTCTATCTTTCAGAACAAATTGAAAAATGTTATTGGTTCTATTTATCCTTATTTGGCATTCGGTTGATAGCATCTATTTTCTTTGTGGCAAAATTCTTCTTCTCATTGTTTGAAGCATGCATAGCACAGATTCTGAACTTGAACAAACCATTCATTCCACTGGTTGATCAACAAGCATTTTCTAATCGCTTCCTACATGCTAGGTGCTAGATGCTAAGGAGCCAAAGACAAAAATGAAAGGTTCTCCTTCGGAAAGTATATTCTATTAGAAAAAGCAACACAGCCATATATAAGTAAACACAAAGCATATGGAAAACAAGAACAAGGTAATGGCAGGTTGGAGAGAGGGGGCCACTAGCTGCTAGGGGTATAAGAAAAAGTTTCATGTATGAAGTGGCCTTTTAGCTAAGTTTCAGAGGAAGTCAGAGATTCTAAGAGTTACAGAGGAAGAGAGATGGGGGACTGTCTGTCAACAGACATTTGCCAAGCACTGTGCCAAGAGCTGGGGATATAAAGAAAAGGAAAAAATAATCCCTGCCTTCAAGGAGCTTATAATCTAATGGAGGAGATAGCAAGCAAACAAATATGTGCAAACAACCTTAGATACAGCTTAAATTGGAATTAAATGAAAAAGGAAGGCACTAGAATTAAGAGAATTAAAGGTTTACTGTAAAAGATGAGATTTTGGTCAGGACTTTTAAAAAGAGGCTGAAGGAAAGGGGGCTTGATGGGACACATACAAACACATGGAAATGGGAAATAGGAAGTCATTTGTGAGAGACAGCAATACTAAATTGGCAAGTCTTCACTGTGTATAATAGGAAATAATGTGTAATAAGCCAGAAAAGATGGAGTGGGACTATAAAGAGGTTTAAACGACAAAGGTGTTATATTTTGTCTTAAAAGTGATAAACTACTGGTATTCTCTGAGCAGAAGCCAGTCATGGTCAGGTGTGTGCTCTAGAAATATCCCTTTGGCAACTATAGAGGAGATTTAAAATAATTCTAATCAATTACATGAAATATTCTTTTTCCTTATTCACAAAACCCAACCAGTTTTTATTGGTGAAGAAAACAATGACTTTAAATTTTTTTGTAGACTAAGTATCAATCTGGACAGAACCTGCATGAATCATCTAGTAGTTGAGAGAACAATGGATTTGAAGTCTGAGAACTTGGGTTCAGATGTGACCTACATTATTACCAACTTATGACAGCTTGGATTAGTCAGTCACCTTATCTTCTCTGAGCTTCAGTTTCTTTCTTTGTAAAAATAAATGGATTTGACTATCCACTTGGCTTCTGAGGTCCAACTCGGAATCTATGATCCTATGAATTTTATTAAGAAGATTGAAAGCCATTCTATATGTAGCTTCAGATCAGAAAGGACAATGAACCTCAGGATACCTCCTACCTCTGGCTAGTCTGTTATAAGTCTCTCTCAAATCACATTCTTAATATTGTCATCATTGTGTAAGAAAGCTCATTCTTACAACTTACACAAAAGTTATATTTTCTTCAATTTTTATGTAAAATTTGTATTAATATGAACACAATCCCAAATTAAAGTCTTCATTTAGCCTATTACATACATAAATACTGTGAATATCTACAGTTCTTCAGAGTTTTCAATGTAGAAGCAATATGTGTGGGTATCATATGCATTCACACATATATAAATGTATGTATGTGTATAATTTATATATATAAAACATGTCTCAATAAGGTGAGAATTCTGGCACAAGGGAGTGAAATTGACCACATTTTTTTTTAAGTGAGGTATACATTCCGCTGGAATTACAAATATGACATTAGGAATCTTTGGAAGAAATAAACATGACATGGAGAATGGAATGTGGTTTACCAGTGGGTGGAAGAACTGTCTATTCTCAACCACCAAGCACTATGGCCAAAAACTCTTTGCAGGGTATAGGGGGAATCCAACACATTTCAGGAGCAAATGAATAATGTCTTCTACAGTCTTAAAATAGGTACACAAAAGCCTTTCCTATGAATAAGTCATTGTTCTTTCCTTAGTACCAGTAAAAATTGTCTAGATTTTGTGAACAAGGGAAGAGTATTTCTTGTCAGAAGTGTAGGTCTTCATAGCTATCAAAGGAACATATTCCTAAAGCATGAGAACAAATGTACAGAACTACAAACTAAAATACTACGTAAATGCTACCAATGATAATTATTAGCAAGTTTATAAGATTGAGAACTAGAAGGGACTTTAGAGATTACATAATACAGGCTATTCAATTTAGAGATGACAAAACTAACTGGTAAAGAGACATGCCTAAATCACAGAAATATTGGCTTGTAGAAAACTACAATCTGAGCTGAGGTCTTCTAACCTCAAAGACTGCAAGTGCTCCTGTCCAGTCCTTGAGAAGCATTTCTGGGCTGAATAACACAACAATTTGAAAAACATAGTCTTTTTTTAAAAATCAAGTTTTAAATGTCTTATAATTACTCTTATTTGAGAATAGGATTCATGACACAAAAGTTGTTTTCTGTGCTATCAGAGGAAAGCCACATCCATGTACAATTTAAATAATTTATTTACCACTAAAGCACCACAAAAACAGTCATACAATGTGATAATATACAGAGTAATCGGTCACCAAAATACAAAACAGCTGTTCTTATGTTTCATTAAAAAAAAAAACATGCCAACCATACAATTGTATTGCTTCTTTAACACACAGAAAATGTTGCCCTAACCTACCCACGGTGCTAACATTTTCCCTGTCCCCCTTCCCTCCACCCCATGTTCATATTTGCTAACGGGGAATAAATGCCTAACAGAAGCCCCTAATGAAAAGATTCTGGAGATTTAAAATAGAGCATTTAAAATATTATCAGTGCATCCATGAGGAAAGATTAAAATAACACTTTATCCTATCTGAAGAGAAAATAACTACAGAAATAAAAACTCACTACATAAAATTTAAAGAAAAATGGAAAGAAAAAAAAACCACTCAAATCTGGCGTTGGGCTGCATACAGTACACATCAAGTATAGATTTACCATTTTGGCATCCTCTTCTGGTGCATTACTATTTTTCAACAAGAAATCTCTTCATTTTAAACAAGGAAGCTTAGAAGAGGGAAGGGGGAATTAAAAACTTCCCTTTTGATATCTGCCATATTCATAATGTTGCTGCCCACATTTTATTTTGATGTTTCAGCTAGATCAGTAGTTGCTTTATCAATCCATTGTCACTCTCCAATGCTTAGGACACTCAGAGATGCAGCTAAAGGTGTCTTGCCTAAAGGGCCTAGCAACCTACATTAAAGTGAGCCAATACAATCTAAGCCTAAGAAAGACATGACCCTCACTCCAAAGGGCTCCATTTGTAAATAAAGAATTTAGCTTCTCTTGAAGTATACAAAGAACATCTGGAACAACCATTCACTTTGGTAAAATAAACCAAACTAGCTATTTCTATGCTGGTCTAGATTTGTTGTTGTTGTTGTTATTGGTATTTTTTTAGGAAAAAAAATAAAAAGAAAGTAAAGTATATTTCATATTTATTTTCCCCTGAAAATTAAAACCAAAGATATTTCCTAGTAGCTGTCTACCCTTTATGCAAACAATACAAAAAGTGGAATATGTGAAAATATTGATTTAACCAAGTTAGAGACACCTATTTACTCAACCATCAACTTCAGTCAGATCCTTAAGACCCTTAAGCAAAACATTTCACCCTGACCATATCTATTTGTCTAAAGCTCTTTTTATAATCTCCTAAAAGACTCTGGAGTCTTTAAACTTTAAAAATTGAAACTGCTTAGTAATTTGCAGTTATAACCAAGGAGATTACAAAGTTCTGTAATTTTAATCAATGTTGGAATTGCTGTTACAGGAACTCTCTCATCACCAGAACAGATGGGTAACCCATCTATGATTGATAGGTAAGTTCTAGGAAGTCAATGCAAGCACATAGAGGTTCAGGGACTTGCCATGGGCCATAATCCTAAAATGTACTGGAGGGTGGATTTGAACTCAGATCTTCCTGATTCAGAGCCAGAAGTCTTATCTACCAGGCGAAGTTGTCTCAATATCCATGATAAAGAAAAAACAATGAACTTAAATCTATTCCTTTTTTTTTTTTGTAAAAGAAAAAAAAGACAAGTGGAGTCAGGTAGCTTATGTCATAATGCTGAACAATATACAAAGCACATGTATTGCAAATATATAAACATGTATTTGTAGTGCAAGTAAAAAATATAGGGACTCTACTCATACTGGCCAGCTAGAGGGAAACATAATATTGTGGGTGATCCTCAAAAAAGAGCCCCAAATTTAAATTCAAAGTTATAGATGACAGGATAACAGAATACAAAAATACGGTGAAAATTTACACATTACACGAAAAGTACTTAATGGTTTTTTTTTTAATAGTTTACAATAGAGATCTACAGATATGTTTCCAATTAAGCTGGCTTTACTACCCACCTATTGTAATACTATAGGTATGGTTACAGATACCAAAAAGAAGGAAAAAAATCCCATAGCATAGCTATACAGCAACACATTAAGTAAAGTCTGATGACTAGACCAGTATATGTGAAAACATTTCCAAATTTCATTGGTTTTACTAAACTGACATTTGAACCACTTATGGTAAAAAAAAAATCTTACAGACTTATCTTTCAGGCTAAAAATTTCCTTTATTAATGAGCTTTAGTTATTATCTTAAACCTTACAAGAAGCTTCCTTAGGCATCTGGCATATGAAATACGTGTTTGGGTTTTGTTTTGTTTTTCTTTTTTTTTGTCTCAAGTCAGACTTTCTTAGTCATGTAATCACTAACTTCAGTTTTTACTCCACTATGTGGCTTTTTTTTTTTAGTTTTCCCCCCCTGGCTTGTCAGAGTTCAAGTTCCCTAAGCCTTCCATCCTCAGGTTTCTGGCCTTTGATTTGGTCTCCTCTTCGTCCACCAGTTTTTGCTTTCTGAGGGCCACAAAATGTTCATTGTATAGTTACACACAAATAAATAATGCACTGTTAAGTCTACATCTAAAAGAAATGGGAAAGGGGCTTATTGCATAGCAATACAGAGAAATCAAGTGAGGCGTGGGACAGGACAGGTACATACAACAACTCCACTTAATGGGATTTTCCTGTTTTTTTCCTTTCACATAGTTAACACTAAACAAATTTTTTCCAGTGTTTATTTTTTCTTTAAAAAAAAAAAGGTTTTGCTTCTTGTCTATCTCACTATTGGAGAAGGTGAAATGTAGAATAAGGCCTTCAACTTTTTTTGTTTGTTTCGGATGCCAGTTTTAAAAAACAAAGAACCAAACTTCCAAAGTGTTCATACTAGTACCGCTTTTTCTTTTCTTTTCTTTTCTTTTCTTTTTTTTTAACACTGATGAACTGAGACTTTCTCTCTCTTTTTTTTTTCCTCTTGGTATGAATGTCTTTTCCATTGCAATCATCATCATCATCATCATCATTGTAATCATCCTTATCTGCTTCCAAGATTTTAGCTGCATTTGCAAGATTTGACAATCATGTTGGAAAGCTGTTCAATCTTGGGTGTTTTGCCTACATAGTAGAGGATGGTGAGAGGTTCTAAATCCTGGGATACACAGCAAGGAGACGCTGATGCTTCTGGGTTTATGGTGTTATATAAGCTGAGAACCTGCAAGGAGAATGAGAAGTTGTGAAAAAATGGAATGAGAAGAGGAAGGGATGAAAGGCTTAGAGAACTAAAAAGTGACTTTATTGATAACTCAAAGAATTTATTACAGTCTCACTCATCTTTGCCAAAAATTCTAAATTTTGCAATTTGCTCCCCCTCCCCATATATCAATATTAGGCTATATTTATGTGCAAAGAGTGAATTGGCTACTTTTCACTCCATATCTTTGGTGACCATCTCATTTTTTCAATATTGATCAGATTGAACAAAATCATGAAATCATTTTCCTTATCTTTTCTCAAGAAGTTTTCGCTCAAGAAACTTGGTCTCCTTATCATGATCATTTCTTTTCTATAAATTTTCTTAGATGAGTGGGGTAAAAGTTTCCATTTGGTCCTAAGCTTTTTTATAAGTGCACTGTGTTGTTTTTTTTTTCCTTCCATGTTCATACATTTTTCCACTTAAATTATGGACTTCTGGAAAGCAGATATCTAGCTTTCATTATCTTCTCTTCCTAGAGCAGGGTTCTCTCTGAGATATATACATAAATATGTGGATATATCATAAGCACTCATGCTTATGGTTTGAATAAATATATCTTTTTTGTCACAGCTTTACCTGACAAACTTTTAAATCATTTTTGGATACAGAGCAAAACCCCTTTCTGTAGAGTTGGAATATTGCCAGAATGAGGAAGCATAGTATTATGAATGAACATTGGATTCATCATGTTAGGCTCTGAGTTCCAAAGCCAGCGCCATTATTATATGTGTGACTTTGGCCTGGACTTTGAAGATCACTGGGCCTCACTTAAAAATTCAAGGCCAAATTAAATCTTCTGAAGGCTTCCTGTTAAATGAATTATGTTATCTGATTCCTAGTTTCACTTTGCTCTAAAGTTTTCAGAGAGATATTTCTTTCAGTTTTCATAAAACGATAGCATACATCAAGAGAAGAACAGGAAGACTCCTTACTGCCCAGGTTTTCTTTTCTATTTATTTCTTTAAAATCACATAAATTTAGGCTTCCATATGAAAGGGAAAGGAGGAAGGGAAGGGAGGAAAGATTAGAGAGCTAACCATGAAATCAAAGGAAGGTCCAATTTCTATAAATAACACTATACTTTTAATTCCACACTATATTCACTTGGACATTCACTAAGAGAAATCTATAGGTGATGAAATATATGCATTTCCAAGAACGCCATTAATATGTTAAGTTAAATTCTAATTGACCTTTTCTTCGAAGATTCTATGTAGCTTTTCAGCCTCAGACAGAAGTTCTGTTCAGCTCAGCAATACTAGCTACTTTATTAAAATCCCACTGGTTTCTTGGGGAACTGTCCAAACCACATCCTTGTGACCATGATAGTTTATTCTTCCTTCTCCTTGAAAAACAAGCAGAATTCCCAATTTCCCACACTCTGTATATCAAGATTCTGAACAATGTCTCTACCTGGCAATTCAGACTAGCCTGAACTGCTATTCCTGCTCTCCACTAATCTGTCCAAATGGAACTCAGACAAAAGGAAGAAAATGTATGAGAATCTCTCGAGGCTAAGGACTTGATTACTTTGGAATGTCCGAATCTACTTGCTATAATAAGAACAGCATAAAGATCAGGATTTGAATTCAGGTCTTACCAGTTCAAAGTCAAGTACTACATTCCCTGTACCACTTTAAATGTCAGTCCAAAGTTTCAGAATACAGATGAAGAACTGGAAGTCATAATTGTTTGTCTGATGTCAGATAGATATAGATTCCTTAAAACCATTTCATTTATCAGCAAGAACTGATATCAGTAGTTCTGGAGGATATTACTAGGATAGGTAACTTCTAAATACTTAGAAAACCTATAGACTCATATTTCACTTTTGGATAAATTATGCATATTTTCTGGCAGCAAATTCACCTTCCTATTCAGCACTCTAGGTTATTCCAATAACATCTCTTAATCAGGAAGAATTGCAAAGGTAATAATGGACAAAAGATAATAATGACATTTAAATATCTTTTAAAATTTGCAAAGCACACCATATGCATTACCATTTTTTAGTTTCTTGACAACCTTTCAGGTGCCTGTTATTCTCATCTCACATCACTTAGTGACAGGCTGGTTTTGAACTCAGGTGTGCTCTTGTCATCTCCAAGTTGAGCACCCGTCTCTACCACACCATATTTTCTATCTAATCTAGCTATTCCAGAGGTTGGTAGAGACACTAGAAGATCCAGACAGGATGAATGATATAAAAGACCAAGAGAAAAAGTCAAGGGATGCATTTTTTTTTTTATAAACCCTTACCTTCCGTCTTGGAGTCAATACTGTGTATTGGCTCCAAGGCAGAAGAGTGGTAAGGGCTAGGCAATGGGGGTCAAGTGACTTGCCCAGGGTCACACAGCTGGGAAGTGGCTGAGGCCAGATTTGAACCTAGGACCTCCCGTCTCTAGGCTAGCTCTCAATCCACTGAGCTACCCAGCTGCCCCCCAAGGGATGCATTTTAAGAAACTTGGCACTGCCTCAATCTAATGATTTGATCTATTTGAACAAATCATCTAAACTCTATGAACTTCAGTTTCTCTTCTATAAAATAAAAAAAAGAAAATACCAGGATGAAATGATCTCTGCCAACCAGTTTAGCTTATTTCTTTGATTCTAAGGACCAAATAACATAAGCATAATGCTTTGTGAAATTTAAAGTACTATGTAAATGCTATTATTATTATTTATTATTACCAGGCACTGGAAAGTATAATGGAGGATCCAGGGGCTTTCTTAAGCAAAGACAAGGCTATAGATTAGAATCCATAGAATCTAATCTGTTTCTCAGTCTTCTCCTTTCTCAAACCAACTATCTGTTGCAAGGTAGTATGCATAATCAGATGCTAGACCTCTGGTTAGAAAGACTTGTGTTAAAATCTCTGACATTTACCAGCTGTGTGATTATAGGCAAATTATTTAATCTAAGACTCAGTTACCTCTTCTACATAATGGGGGTGATAATACTTTCAGCATCTACTCACTAGTTTTTTATGAGACTTAAATTGGATAATCTATATAGTGTCCCAAAAGTCTTAGTTCTATTTTTAAAACAATTAAAGCCTAAAACTATTTAAATACAAATAATCTCAAATATAATAATTGAGTATTAGTTATTTAGCACTACTTAAAATAGAATAAATATTATAAATAATATTCATAGTATATGATAAGCTTATATTATATAATAATAAGTAATGTAACAAAAAATAATAGCCTCAAATACAATAATTGTCCCAAAAGTCTTTATTCAATTTTAAGCTAATTAAAGCTTAAAAGACTTTTGAGACTATTATTATTAAGCTTTCTAAACTTAAACCTGAAGTACAACAATTTTGGTGCCTCTTGAATAAAGTGCTTTGCAAACTTTAAAATGATGAACAGGCATAATTTATTATTTTCTCGACTTAAGTCACTAGATAACTGGGAAATCCTCACTCCAATTGGAGTATGTAAAAACTAAGAAATAAAAACATTTAACAAATCATCATGAGGACAAATTACCACTGTATAATTAGAAATCTTGTGCCTTTGGACTCCATCTCCCAGAATTCTTTTCTTGTCCTAAAAATCCTTTTCCATTTGTTCACATTTGCTTTTTTTAATGTGCATATATAATTTTGTGCCTCCACCCTCTCTCTCTCTTTTTTCCCACTTGCAAGGCTGGGAAAGTGGGTTTTCTTTACTGAGATTTTTCTAACCTTGCTTCAAATTTTATTATTAATAAATCTTATAAATATAATACTTGGAATGTTGGATATTAATTTTTAAATCTGCATCACCCAGCTTTCACATAGTGAATGTTTCCTCTTATTGTTTTTGTCTGTAATACCATGTTATTTATTCATCCTTTCATTCAAAAACTATTTTGGGGCTACCTACAATGTATAGAAGAGAATCCTGAGAGCCTCTACTTTACCCTCAATGAGCTTACAAACTGTTTTTTAAGGGAGACAAACCTTATTTAACTTTCCAAAGGCAGACAGTGGTCAGGTAAATTCATAATGATTTCTCATTTATGGAAATCCCATATCTTTTCTTCCATATTTAGCAAATTCCTCCAGCATCCATCCATGAATGGTAATATATATGGTGCCACTCTGACCAGAAATCATCTGGAAATGCCATTACCATATGTTTCTAAACTGTATACCAATGGTGTAAAAGTCAAATAAAAATGGGGTTCACTAAACCATACATAAGGATCTCTGCAGGATATAAAATTGACTTAGAAAACCACATATTAACATTAACTACGTGCTATTGTTTTATTTATTTTATTAAATATTTCTCCATCACATTTTCATCAAGTATGGGCACACTTAGGAATAATGTAGGCGGAATAGTGACATCTCTGTTATGGGCTTTCAGTAACTTTACGAGCAAGTACTCAAGGTAGTAAAAGACTTACTCTGCTGTGCTGAGTATCTGAACTCCATAAATACGGGCAGGCACCAGCACAGAAATTAGCATTGTACCCCTTGGGTTCATGTATCCATTTCCATCCAAGGTCTCTCTTGAAATCAATATAAAGTGGACGCAGGCAACAATTATCCTGTACATTCCTGTTGAGAGAAAAAGAGTGGCCCGAAATATTAGAATAAAAAAAAGAAAAAGAACCACAGGTCTTCAGGATTTTGCTGTAATCTGGAGTGATCATGCTAGTTCAGTATGCAATGCTTTATGCCTTGAGCCCTAAATCTGGCTAATCTAAACCCAGGCCAGGATGATCAAACTTTTATTCTCAATTTCCTGTTGGACAATAGCAGAGAAGAGGTTGGGGAAAAACAAACTCTGCAATTCTGCACAGAGGCAATTTTCGAATTAGGTCAATCAACAAGCCCTTATCTGGTGTGTGTGCCAGGCACCGTACTAGGTACTGGGTATACAAATGGAAGGGATAGGCTCTACCTTAAAGAAGCTTACATTCTATAAAATACTAGCATTTTTTTAAAAATTCTTACTTTCTTCTTTTTTTTTTATTAAAACCCTTACCTTCCGTCTTAGAATCAATACTGGTTCCAAGGCAGAAGAGTGGTAAGGGGTAGGCAATGGGGGTTAAGTGACTTGCCCAGGATCACACAGCTGGAAAATGTCTGAGGTCAGATTTGAACCCAAGATCTTCCATCTCTGGGCCTGGCTCTCAATCCACTGAGCTGCCTAGCTGCCCTCTTACTTTCTTAATAACAATTCTAAGACAAAAGGGCAGAGGCTAGGCAAATGAGATTAAATGACTTGCCCAGGGTCACACAGCTAGGAAATATCTGAGGCCAAATTTGAACCTAGGTCCTTTTAACTCCAGACCTGGCTGTCTATCCACTGCACTACCTAGTGATTCCTGGATCCTAACATCTTAAAGAATTATAGTCCCTTAGAGCCAGATGAGACCTCAAAGATCATCAAGTTCAGGGGATCTTGACTATGTTGGGGTCACAGATCCCTTTAGAAGTCTAGTGAAGTCTACAGACTCCTTCTCAAAATCATGCCTTTAAATGATTAAAATGATATTTTACAAACAACACTAATTCTATTAAAACATAGTTACCAAAATATTTTTAAACATTTTATTTTCTCAAATTAAATGTAAAAATAATTTTTAACATTAAGTTCCAAATTCTCCTCCTCCCTCCCTCCCCTGCCCTCTTTCTGAGACAATAAGCAATCTAAAATCAATTTTAAATGTGCAATCATGTAAAACATTTTTCCATATTAGTCATTTTACCAAAATATTTCTAACCCAAATTTATAGAGCCTAGGTTAAGAATCCCTAATCTAGAATGGCCTCTTTGTCTTACAGATGAGGAAACTGAGGCTGAAACTGAGAGATGAAATAATTTGTCTAGATTCACATATTTCCAAAGGAAGGGCAAATGTTGTCCTTGTGAAACCTTCTGGGGACAAAGAATCTTAGGGTAGGCATGTGCCACCAAAGACGTGTGTACCAATAGAGGACTTGGTCTGGCTCTCAGTTGAAATCTTTAACAATCAGACTGTAAAATGAAATTAAATGGTTTGAGACCAATGATCACAATTCTTATTCTGATGAGCAGGGTGAGAAATTGTTATCTCCCTGTGAGAAAATGTTTGGAATTCTAGATCCAAGAGGTCCCTTATAAAGCATATTTGAATTGCATATTCCTCCTTCTACTGGAAATAGCAAAGCAGACGACCCTCTAGTTCCTGTAGCATGGATCATGATAGATTCAAGTCTCATCCCCATTTTTCTGGTGTTGTTAACTAGGATGACAGTCATCCTGTCACTTCCCACACCAATTCTGAGGACACACATGATTTTTACCCATCTCTCTCCATGTTCTCTACTCTGTCATTAATAAGGGAGCAAGAAAGATGACATCTTGCTAAACCCAACCACACGTGTTGCCTTGGGTAAGTAATTTCTCTGGGCTCTTGGTTCCTCATTTGGAAAATAAGGGAGTTGACTAGATGGTTCTAGTTCTCAAGTACCTTTTGGCTCTTACTACAAACATCTGGGGATAATTTCTTTTAAACAAGCCTATATTGAGCATTTAGATGTCAAGTACTATACTAAGTGCTTTATAAACATTATCTAGTTTTGTGCTTACAACAACCCTGGGAAACATGTGCTATTATCATCACCTCCGTTTATAGATGAGGAAGGTGAGGCATGGGAAGGTCAGATGACTTTCTGAGGGTCAGAGACATAGTATGTGTCTGAAACTGGCTTTGAACTCAGGTCTTCCAGACTCCAAGTTCAGGTCTCTATCCACGATGCCTACTAGCTGCCTATACACCAGCAGCAAAAAGAAAAGTTATTCCCTCTTCAGTCACGGATGAATCCGCAGAAGCATTTAAAGACAGGATTTTCTGCCTTCCACATCAGAAAGCACTGCTAGTAACCACAGAAAAAGAAGAATATGACATTTACTTAGAGTTATTAACAAGAAAGTTAAATAATAAGACCTGGTTTCTTTTATCTCTAGGCTAAGGAAGCCAGAAGTAAAATTTATTTCAACAGATGGAAAAAGCAATTCAGAAGTTAACAGAAAAAATGATTGTGTATTTTGTTTTGTTTTGTTTACCTAAAACAATAGGCAGCATCTAGCGCACGCTTCTTCCGCCGGCTTGACTGTTGCGACTCAAGTCTGTAGGAGGGTAACAACATTAGCAGGAGATGTGGGGTCTTCCCACTGTTTTTTTTCCTAGTGGACTTTACAGTTTTCAGATCACTGAAGGAGCCATCAATACCTTAAAAAAATGCATTTTGGTAATAAATATTTAGCTTTGATCTTCATTAATTATAATCAACCATCTTTATCTCTTTGATCATTGTCACAGACAGAAGGGAGAAGGATGAAACTGATGACAGGTGCTATTCTTGTCCCCCACTGAGATGGATATCATGCAATAGGACTTATCACAGACCCAGTCACCAACAAGCTTTCTAAGCTAGTTCTGTCTTGTTTTTTTGTTTGTTTGTTTCTTCCAAATTAGACTCTCTTCCATTGGAATTCCAATACCATGAGGAGTGAGGATGGAGAGAGAAATACTCATGTAGTAAGTTCTAATCCCACAGAACAAGGGTAACCTCCCAAGTTTAGCTCAGTCAATACTCTGCTTGAGCTATTCTCAGTCCTGTGCTGGCCAAAAGCAAGGTAGTGCACCATGCTTGGATGCCCATGCCTGTCACATTTCACCCCAGGCTACCAAATGAGGAACACGCTCCAGCAGAACACAAAGTACGCCTTACACTGAGGAGCGGCAAGCTAAGCATGAGTAAAACAGAAGTCACCCTCACCTAGTGCTATTTTAGGTAAAGAAAGGGCTTTTTCATCAACTTTATGGCATCCTCAGCACTTTCCTGATTCCCTCTAAGGCTCTGAAACCTGAACTCCCAGAGGCACAATCAAGAGATTGCTAGTTTAATCGTTTAATCTTAATGCTCCCAAGAATCATGACTAAGTTGGATGCTGACAGAAATCTTAAGGCCTTGGTAAAGGCAGGGATTTTTCCATTAGCAAGGGCCGCAAAGCCCTGCTGCGATCTTTCAAAGGGGCCGTGAGAGCCTGAGCAGGAGTGGTTTATAAAAGGACAGTGACTTGCATGCCACATTATCTTGGAACTGGATTGACACAGTGATAGATGTATGGTTTAGACTGTATTTATGGGTATGGGTAATCTTAATCATCCGAGGCCCAATTGTTGAATCTGTGGATTATCTAAACTGTTGGCCTCCCCCCACTACTCAGTGACTTTGGGGGGATTTTATTGATAATGTCCATATCAGGAGATAGACAGAGAGAAGGGAAATTGAATCAAGGCATCCTTGTAATTTGTTATAAAATTGTAAATATTGAGTAAGAAAGGAGTTGGAAGCCTAAGTACTTTTATGCACCAAATCCCAATACCTTTTTAAATTATTTTTTACTTTAAAATTTAACTAAAAAATAAAATAGTTAAAATAAAATTTTAACTATTAGTTCTGGAATAGCGGTACAGATTTAAATTCTGGTCTTTCAAATTGAATATCAGAAAAGATGAATGAAGAGAAAAAAACCTTAGCAAGTTACCTGCAAATCTTGCCTCTAATTCTTCACTTTTATTCGGTATGATGTAATTATTGGATGGTACAAAAGTGCAGCATGGGCAGTGTAAACTTATCTTAAATCCCAGGTTCCTGTCTGGAAAACATGAAGTCAGGGAAGTCATTCTTTTCCCCCCTTAACAATTCAGCCACTAAACATCTACCAAGGAAAGCAAAAGGCTGGTGGGTAACCTTTATGGTGCAGCCATTCGTGCACAGCATCGGTGACATCAAATGAGAGCCATTCCCCTTCTGCTCTTGTCTTAACAACCTTGCTATCAATGTAGCGTTGGGTTGGGGATGTTAAGTCTTTGGATTTGAGAATCTGGAAGAAAAGAAAAAGCAGGGTGGAAAATAAAGAACTGGTATATATTCACCAAGACTTAAGTAAAAATAATAGCTCTTCTCATGAAAATGGGATTCCAAGTCACCATCTAAATTCCAAAGAATCCAAAAATTGAAGAACAAAACATTATAAGAATTAGATCTACAATGACATATCAAAGACCATCCAGGCCATCCATTCTCATTGCCATTTTATAAATGAAGTCCAGGGAGGTTAAGTGACTTCCCCAATGTCATAGAGGTATAATTGTATCACAGTTAAATCTCAGAGATCATTTATAATAATACAAACATGAACTATATCCTCCCTATGTTAAAATACCCAGGGTCACCTAGTCTTTCCCTGAAGTCCTCCAAAGAAATTCTCCACCAGTTCTCCAAGAAGCCCATTGCACTTTATGACAGGTCTAATTACTAAGAACTTTGTCCCAATATTGATGAAATTTGTCTCTTTCTATTGTTCTTGGTTCCATCCCTTGAAGACAAGAAGAAAAAATCTAATCTCATTTCTATGCACCAGCCCCTCAAATTCTTGAAGCCAGCTTTCATGGCCCCTCTGTGTCTTCCTTTCTTCAAGCTGAACATGGCTAATTCCTTCAAATATTCTCATTTGATATAGATTTGATATTATCACCATCCCCTACTTGATAAACTCTGGGTTATCAATGTCCTTTCAGATATTTGTGATAATCCACATATTGTTTATCTGTCTCTATAATATGACTCTATAATATAGAGAACGCATTAAACCAGGTTGTATGCTTGGGGGGGGGGGCGTAAAGCAATTAAATCAGTGGCTTGTTGTGGTTAAAAAGTGACATGAATCATCCAGCCAAATATGTAACAGAAAGTGACATTAATTATTTTACTTTTGCTGACACATGCTTTACAAGTCAGTGCCGTTAAGTTAATAGTTTTGTTGTTCCATAGAATCTCAGCATCATATTTATTTAATTGAGGTGGGAGTGGAGTGCTAAGGGTAGGGCCCAACACAGTGGGTCTCCCCTCTTTCTTCTTCCCTTTATCTTTTTCTTTCTGAGTGTCTCTTCCTCACTCTCTCTTTTCTTCTCTTGTTCTTTCTCATTCTCTGAAGGATCCTGTTATAAATTTCTTGATAGAGGAAACTGAGTTGTAATCTTAGCCCTTAACTCCAGGGATCCCAAATTCCTTGGCATGCCACAATGTTCTAGGTAAGGATAACACTGGACTTCTGACTCCTAATGTGACTTATTAGGATTTATAAAGACACCTCCTATCCCACAGGCTGGGAATGAGTTTAGGCAGAAGCAGTCAGGAGTAGGGTGTAGATGAGAGCTCCCAGGCAAATCTTATTTAGTTATGCAAGACATCTTTAAGAGGTATTCATTTCAAACAAGTGAAAAACAGCAGCACTATATCCTCAGGTTTTTTGAAAGAGAATCTACCTTCTTAAATGACTTTCTGATTCTCTGCCTTTGGATAATAAACAGCAGATGTGAATGGGTTGACCCTAAAGCTTCCTGATGTCAGCTTCTGACCTGCCCAAGCTCCTTTCCTCCATATTTTCATGACATCTCTAGATCCAGTGTGGAACTACAGGACATGCTCTTCTTGAAAGTTGACTAGAGCCAATATGGGAGAGCGGAAAGAGCCATGGACTTACTAGGTTTTGAGCATCACAGATCTCTACTAACCAGCTCTACCGAACTTTAACATTAACTAAAGGGCTTATCAAGTCATTTCAGGATATTGTAGGAAGGAAATCAGGACACTAGGTTCAAATCCTACTTACTACCTGGGTGAGCATGTGCATAATCAGACTTTGTGAACTTCCTGATCTTTTGATTTTTCTTATGTGTACAATAAAAGGATAGGTTGGACAAGATGATCTCTAAAGTCTCTTAGAGCTCTAATATGTTATTATTCAGGCTAGATTTCATGTAGATGAAAGGATGTAAATAGGATTTGATTGTTCCAACTAGAGCATAAGCTTCTTAAAAGACTAAGATATTTCTACTTTCTTTTGTATCTTATCTCCTAACTTGACCCTTATACTTATTCACAACTAATACTAGAGGAAATGTTAAAGGCACCACTTAAAAGCAGCTCAGTCTCAGGAGAAACAAACAATCCCTTGCCAACACATCTGGAATACAGAGACACCCAGGGTTCATCTTCCAGCCAGAAATAAATGCCATTCATCAGCCTAGGATGTGCTGTAATTATGAAAAATTAAAAAAAAGATTTTCAGGAATTTCTATTCTTGAACTTCTTGAAAACTCATTTTACCTTCTCATACAAAAATATTCATAGCAGCTCTTTTTGTGGCAGCAAAGAACTGTAAATAAAGGGTGTTCATCAGTTGGGTAATGGTTGAACAAATCATGGTATATGTAGGTGATGGAAAACAATTGTCCTATAAGAAATGATAAGCAGAATGATTTCAGAAACAGCTGGAAAGATCATATGAACAGATGAATCATGAAATAAGCAGAACTGGAATAACATTGTTTACACTAATAGCAATATTGTACAATGTACAATGATAAACTGTGATAGACTTGGCTACTCTCAGCAAAACAATGATCTGATACAATTCTGAAGGACTTATGACAAAGAATGCTGCTATCCACTTCCAGAGAAAGAACTGTTAGAGGAAGATGCAGATCAATGTATACTATATTCCACATTAGTTTGTTTGTTTACAGTTTTATTTGGAGGTTTTGGTTTTATGGTTAATTTATCTTACAATGACCAACATGGAACTGTATTTTGCATGATAATACAAGTATAATCCAGATGAAATTGCTTACCATCTGGGGTGGGGGGGAGGAAGGGAGACAAATTGGATTCTATAATTTTGGAAAACATATATTGAGAATTGTTATTATATTTAAGTGGGGAAATAAAATATCTTTGAATAGAAAAACAAAACTCTTCCTAAACCATTCTTCAGTAATTTCTCCTCATTAATGACACCCAGAAATTCTATTTATGGCTCTGAATCAATTAAATCAGGAGTCCCTTCTGTGTTAATTCATGGTACTTTGACATTTTTTCTTTTAATTTCTTCCTTTAAAAAAATTCTTTTTATACCCCACCTCTGATTTCAGTGAAATAAGGAATTCCCAGGGAGGAAATTATCTCTCAGTGAACAGTACTGTTCTGCAACTTATAGGCTAATGGCATTAAATAACAAGGTCAGGAGTCTTGCCCAAGATAACACAGCTTCTGGGTGTCAGAGGCAGATTTTAGACTTACTTCTTTCTGACTCCTCGAAGTTTTCTATGCACTACATCAAACTGCTTCTCAGCCTGAATACATTCTTAAGACTGTTTTTAAAAAAAATGTTTCCTGGGGAAGGAGAGGAAGTGTTTTTGCCAAGTAAGAATCAATTCACAGACATTTATTAAATATCTGCAATGTGCCTGACACTGTGCAAGGTGCTAGGGATACAAATACAAAGAATAAACCAATATCTACTTGCAAGGAATATGCCCTACCTTCTCCATTAGGCTCTCCTCAAAGGAGCATATATTTTCTTTCTTTATCTTCCTATGGTGTTAAGAGGAGGGGACAGAATGCAGGGAGAGGATGCTGAAAAACTGTTATTGTCTGCTGTCTCGAGCCTCACTGTAATAATTGTTCAGGCTCAATAGGGGCAAAAAAAACTCAAAGCATAAATCTCAGCTGTGGGTCCAAATGGCAGAGAGGCTTGGGCACATGGGAAATGAAAGAAATCCCAGACCTAATGGAGATAGGGGAAAACCTAAAAGATTATCTTATAAAATATTCTGAAGAAGGGAAAAAAAGTAATTATTAGAGCTCCTTCTAAGCCACAATCTGTATCATACAAATGAAATCACATGATCTACTAGAGAACACCAATCCCAAAGATGTTTCCTTATAACCCCAAAGGGGGAAGAAATCTAGAAAGGTTATCTGGTTTATGCCCCTGCCCTTCGGGCAGACCAACATTTACATTTCACTCCAGAAATATAACTCTCTACATAATTCTGAATTGGGAAATCTGACTTCCTTACCTTTGTTGGTAGTTTACTACAATATTATAACCCCTATGGCCAGGAAGTCCTTTCTAACTGGCCCCTTGCACTGTAAGCTTTTCCCTCTTTTCTGGTCCTTGATAGAAACAGGAAACAGCTGCTCATCATCACTCACACATCACACACACATCACACACAAGAATATCCCTTCATATTCTTGGAGGTTGTTATTAAGTCCTCCTTTAGCCCTCTCTCTCTTTTAGGCTAAATAAACTGAGTTTCCCAAATCTTTACTCACAGGGCCAATTTCCTAAACCTTTAATCATACAGCTTGCCCTGCAGAATGAATGATGCTGTATAAAAAGCAGTCTTCCTCCTGCTTCATGATTTCCTTTGCCTGAGAGCTGGCCCAGAACCTATCCCATCATGACCCAAAGCTCAGAAATCTTAACTCCAAAGGCGTAGCCTTCCTTGAACACTCTATCTCCCTTGCCAAATTAGCTCATTTTGTGCAGATCTGACCTTTTGTGGGAGAAAGGATGGACACACTAACCTGATATTATCTTCTTTTTAAAAGGTTAAGTAGCTGTTTCTTCACCTCTAAAACTGAAAGTAAGAGGGTCTAGAAAGCTCACTATCTGCTTTTCTTGAAGATTTCTTGTCATGTCCATCCACTAGGCTCATTTTAAGGTATGTATATCCTGAGTGGACAGTGAGCAGGGACCTCATCATTTCCAAAGTTAGGTTTCTTCCTAATTCATATACATATATTAGCTTGAAAAAGACATTTCAAGGCTACTTAAAAATTAAATCTGATTGTCTCACAACTTTGCTACCACCCCCAAACATAGTAAATACTTCATTTATTACACTACTGATATATGTTAACATCAGTATGGGGTGGTAGGGAACTAGATTCACAATTTCTTTGCTGTAGGGTGTTCTTTGGGGAGGAACTTCCCTTCCCAGTGCAGATCAGCAACTTTTCAGCCACTGAGAAACTTAGGAAGTTGATTAAGAAGTAAAGTTATTTGCATGGTGTCACATATGTGTCAGTGGTAGACCTTAAATCCAGATCTTTTGAGACTAGCTCTCTGTACAACTGACTCTGAAATACACAAATACATATATATACAACCTAAATAAGTAAATAAATGTGTATATACATCTTATGTATAGTGTATGTCTATATATGCATGCATATGTTAATACATTAATATATACATATATTAAAGGATCAAATGAGAAAATATATATGGAAAAATCTTGATAAATCATAAAGTACAAATGTAGTTCCACTTTCTGTAGACCTTCCCAGTTGTTAATGTCTTCTTATCTCAGATTACCTTCCATCTGCTCTCTATATATCTTGTATTTAACTCCCTATGTACACATTATTTCCAACCCCTTTCCTCAAACATATGTATGCTCTTTGAGAACAAGAACTGTTTTTGCTTTTCTTTGCATCTCCAGCATAGTCACATAATAAATGTTTAACAAACATTTATTGATTATCTTTATAATCATATCTTCCACTATTCCCAATAAAACCCTTACTCAGTGGACATTTGTTTATTCACTGTCCTTGGAGTGAATTCATCATTTCATGAGGGTCCCCAGCCACGGTCACTTCATTTTCATCTCAACTTACTCTCCAGGCTTCATCTCCATGCAATCAGCCTTCCTTTCATCTATATCAGTGTTGGTGAACCTATGGCCCTTATGCCAGAGGGGGCTGCTCCCCTCCCCCTCACCACCATGCCTAAGGGCATCTTTTCACAGCACCTGCCCCTCTGTCCACCAGTGGTAGAGCTTCCTCTTTCCCCTGTCTGGTGTAAGGAGGCAATTCACATGCAGCATGAGGGTATGGTTTGGGCACTCAGTCTCTAAAAGGTTCGCTATCACTGATCTAGAAATTTCTGCTCTTGGACTTGCTTTCTGACTGGTGAATTCCTTACCCAGATGGCCATTTCATGAAAGAACTTATTCATGCTCATTTGACTTCCTGCTCAACTCACTCTCTTGACTTCTCTTACTCAGTCTCTCTCATTAGAATATAAGTTCCTTGGAGTTAGGGACTATCTTATTTACCTATGGGCTTGGCACAGTGCATGGCACAAAGCAAGTGCTGAATAAATACTCCATCTCAGAAGATGCCTTAAGTTTTCTTACCTTTGTGACCATACTGTGAACCCCTTCCAGAATGCCCTCCTTATTCTTTCCCTTATCACTATCTTCCATATCTTTGAAGTTCCTGGTGAAATTCTTTCTCTTCCATGAAGCCTTCTCTAAACAATATAATCCAAAAGTGATCTCTCCTTCCCCTGCATTTCTATACCATCCTAGTGTCAACAACTCATTTGGCACTAATCACTGAATACCTTGTAGTTGTCATTTTATCCTGACTCCCTATCTAACTAGATTGTAATCTCCTAGGGGGCAGAAACCAAGTCTCCCACTTCTTTGGTCTAAAGACTTCCATCATACCTCAAATATTACCTTGAATATACTCCATAGGAACTAAATAAATATTTGCTGACTGATGGATTCGACCCTGGAAGAATGTGGCTCATTATGCCCAGCACCTAGAAGTGTTTAGCACATGTTAGAAGTTTAACAAATGTTTATTGAATTGATTTAAAAAACACAGAAAAACTGATTCCTGATACTCTTTCTCTTAAAGAGTAGCTTATGCTTAGGCTTCTAAAACAATTCTAATATCCAAGCTGCTTACCTTAATTTTAGAGAAATGAGAATTTTGAATTAATGATAAAGGAAGAAATAGAATACCATAAAATGATCAAAACCAAAGACAACAGGAATAGGGAGGCTCCAAGGCTTCAGATTACAAAGTGAACTTAATTTTACACTTATGACAGCAACTAAAAATCAAAAATTACCCAGTATTTGGTACTGCAACAGGAAAAAATTATCTTAAAAATTGTTTTAAGGATAATCAGAAAGAAAAAAAGGGATTTATCAGTACAATTAATGCCAGGCCTACAATAAGGCTTTACTCGACCATTATAAACACACACACACACACACACACACACACACACAATTTTCAAGTAATAGAAAGCCTGGCCTTGACCAGTGCCAAAAGAGACTGGATGAAATCAGTGACTTTCGTTGCTGATAAAATATTCCACTGTGGCACAAATAAAACTCTGTGTTCCCTGTGACTGTAGTTTCCTTGATCACTACCTGGGTCACTTGAGGGGTGCCTGAAAAACCAACACAGAGGATGGTTATTTCACAGAAGAGACTTCGCAGAACCGGCACTTATCTTGTTTTTCTCATTTTTCCCTCCTATAATTGCAATGGCTCCTTTGTAATTGCACCTCTCTAAGAGGCCTTAAGTAGCATGTATCTTAGAATTTCAGTCCCTGACTAATCTGCTCCCATGAAATGACTGTCCAAAGAAAGGGGCACATAAAAGTACATACTCTAGAAGAGAAAAGAGGCCCCAGATATCCAACTTATTACTCTATGAACCATCCCTTTCTGAAATTGTTTACCAAAGCATACAAACATGAACCATTCTTTTATATGTTATAATGAAATATATATAATAGTTTTATAATATTTAAGTTAATTTTATCATATGAGGGTGCATGCAAAGAAACCTTAAACTAAAAGCCCACTTTCTTTTTTTTTAACCCTTACTTTCTGTCTTACTATTAATTCTAAGAGAGAAGTACAGCAAGGGCGAGGCAATTGGGGTTAAGTGACTTGCCCACTGTCACACAACTAAAAGTGTCCTGATGCCAAATTTTAACTCAGATTCTCCTAACTCCAGGCCTGGCACTCTATCCACTGTGCCACCTAGCTGCCCCTGCAATCTGCTTTTTAAAGAATCACAAAAGCAAAATTTGTTGATAATTTCATCCTGGAAAATATATAGCTGCTGCTGTTCTAGATTAATAGGAAAGAACGGATTGGTAAAGTAGGTTCCAATGGTACAAATGATTCCAGTAGGGGGAATAAAAGGCAAGAAGAGAGAATTTTATATGGTTAACAGGAATCTCACTGACAAATTCAGATTTTTTTTGTTTTTTTGTTTTGTTTTTTTTAATGTAGGGAAAATATAAGGTAGGTAACTGAAAATGATTACAAAAAGTGGCATGGTCTAGTAAGAATAATGACAAAAACACAAAAGCCCAGGATGATCTCCATGCTACATGAATCCCAAGGATAACAAAAAAAAATAAATAAAAAGATTTTTCACACTGTTGAGAGAAAAAGAAAGAGCAAGAAACTGATGTAACTACTGCTTGGAGTGGATGAAACAGTGAGATCACATGACAGAAAGAAGGCAGAATCATTAAAGTGCTATTTTCATTTTCTCTTCCAAAGAGAATTATTTTCAGACTAGAAGGTATAAAATAAAAATGGTTAACAAAATAAATGAAAATGAGAGAACAATTATTTGTTCTCCTTAAGTTTTAGTTACCAGCATGAACGATCTGCCAATATACTTAAAGAACTTGCATGTGCAATTGCTAAACTGCTTTCTCCATTGCTGATCAAATCACTTAATTTATCTGAGCTTTATTTTCATTAACTATAAAATTAAATGGTACAACTAGATCAAAGATGCTTAAATGTTTTTTGTGTGTGCCTAAACCAGTTTGACAATCTGGTTATGGCTATGGACCCCTTCTAAGAATAATATTTTGTTGCCTATATCCATCATTGAAGGAAATGCCAAATTCCAGTTATAGGTTAGAGTAAATAAAAATGCTGGTATCCCTTCCATATCATAGAAGTTAGAGGCACAGCACACCTACAATTTGAAAATCCATGTAAAATTTGTTTGCTTCTTATTTTTACAAAGTTTTAACTTCTTATTTTAACGTTAAAAGAGAAATTGTATATATTTGTGGTATTGAAAGATAAAATATGTTGGTATTATTTAATACTAGACACATATTTTATGCTCTTCTGAGTTTCTAAACCTCTTCTGGGTCATCTGCTAGCCTTTGTATGTCATCTATAGCTTCTTCCAAACTCCCCCAATATTCCTATTTAATTTCTTATGCAGACCTGCAATATATCAAAACCAAGATGAGGAAAGTTGTGATATGGAAGGGATACTTGTATACATTTTTTCCATCCAAATTCATGGACTCCCTGAAACCTATCCATAGACCTTAGAACTAGGTTTTTCTAAAGTACACTCATGCTCTAACCTTCTAGTCATTTGATCTTTGAACAATGATGGTGATTGGGAGAAGTATTACATATGTAGATATTGGAAAATATTGTTGTAGTGTTCAAGAAAGAAGACAGTAGTCCAATATGTTTGACTTTAAATCCCTGGCAAAATACTAGGGTTTGTTTTTAAAGGAATGTTTTTGTGAGCACTTGGAATAGAGTAGTAATTGCTACCATGAGTTCATGACAGGTCTATGCAAGATTAAATTGATTTACTTCTTTGACAAGGATAATAGAGTTCCAGATGAGCTATGCCATAGATATAACATTTCAGCAAGCAAATCTTTTATGATACAGATAAGGAGATATTTGCATAGCTGAGCATAGTATAATTCAGATTCTCAGATGCATTATCTATGTATATGTTCTCCCCCCCAATAACATTGCAATATCATGAGTCCCACCTCTGACACTATGTGACATTGATCATTTAATCAACCTGGTCCTCATTTTCTTCATGTGTAAAATGAATGGAGTTAGATTATGTGACCTCCAACGTCTCTCCCAATTCTAAATCTATGATTCTATAATCATTTCTAGATAAGGAAGCAGGTAGATGAACTGGGATTTGCATTCTCCTCTGACTTTAAATCAAGGACTTTTTTTACTGTACCAGCAATGGATGCAAAACCTCTCAGGTATTTATTGCATAAACTATCAGGTGTAATTTGCAAATGAGTATGATGTTCAGATAACTATTTACTTTAACTTAATCCTAATCAGCTCTGCTGGTAATTGCAAACAGGAGAGGGTCACCAGTATCCATTCAAACATGAATGATTATGCCGGGAATTGAGTGTATTTAGAATAAGAATCATTAATCAAATGGATTCATACACATAAGGATTTGAAAGCCTCAAAATGCTACACAAATGTCAGCTTTTCTTATTGTTGCTGTCAAAGGAATATGCATCATGGGATGTTTTTACATGGTAAGATTCTGATAATCATAAGGAATTCCAGACAAGGAAGGAATAGAGGAAGTGGAGAGAGGAAGGAAGGAAGGAAGGAAGGAAGGAAGGAAGGAAGGAAGGAAGGAAGGAAGGAAGGAAGGAAGGAAGGAAGGAAGGAAGGAAGGAAGGAAGGAAGGAAGGAAGGAAGGAAGGAAGGAAGGAAGGAAGGAAGAAATCACAAATTATAGTATAGGCATCATGGATAGAAATTTGCCTTAAAGCCAGAAGATAGGTTCAAGTTCTGCCTCTGACACATGTGTCTCTGGATAAATCACTTAACTTCTCAATGCTCTAGACTACTGATGTCAAATTCCCCAAAATTCTAATTTTCTATGCTGTACTATATTTTTACTTATTTTGTTAAACATTTTCCAGTTACATTTTAATCTAGTCTGGACTGCACTCAGGAGTTTTGCTGTCTCCTTAAGGTGTAAACCACATGACAGTTTTCCATCACCATTCCAGACAAGTCTTTATCACTATAAGATGCAAAGAGAGTACCAACATGCATTGGTAGAGGAACTTTCCTCACCAGAAGTTTTCTATACTAACAGAATCCAGTCTTTATCCCTACATGCAAGGTAGAGAGTTAGATTGTGGGGATAGAGGTGTAAAATTAAAATTGCCTGACATCCTAACAAAGCATGATGCTATGACACTGTCAAACTTGGGAATATTTCCAAGTTCCAGTGAGTAGTTGAAGCTTCAATATTTTCCTAATGCTAATTGACCTGAAGCAACATAATCAGAATCATCTGAATCTCAAAACATTAAGTGGCAAAGAAAGAATAAAATGTAAACTCCAAAGACATCAGTTTCTTCATCTATAAAAGGCAAGTAGGATGCTTGGTAAATAGAGTTTTGGTCTTAAAGTCAGAAAGATCTAAGTTCAAATATTGCTTTAGAATCTTACTAATTGTGTGACAAGTAAGTTACAACTTCATTGGGGCTCAGTTTCTTCATCTATAAAATTATGAACCTTCTATTTAAGGAAAATCCCCAGAAAGCATCCATATTTTTATTCTTCTCTGGACTGGACTCCTGACTCTGGACTTTTCCCATCCTGCAGTCTCAAAAGCACCTTCTCTCCTCCCTTCTACACTTCTCAGCTCCTTATTATATATTTTCTTCTCTCAGAAGAAACTTGGAAAATCTTACATGAACCAATGCAAAGTGAATTGAGAAGAACCAGAAGGATGTTGTACATAGTGGCATCAATGGCTGATAGCAAAAAAAAAAAAAACCAAATCAAAATCTGTAGTGTAGTTTGAACTGGAAAAATTACAAACAGAACTGACCAGCTGAAGAAAGATATAAGGAGGCACAAGAATGCCAACCACATTGTTAATTGTCAAATCCATGGCAGAGTGCCTTAATAAGAGTATAGTAGGGGTCCAAGTACTTGATTTTTAATTACATTGGAACAGGTAAATAAATCCTTTCTACCAGTGCAGATCAGGAACTGGTCTATAATCTTTGGGGATTTGAAGCACTAAAAAGTTAGAAATGAGGAGGTGTTCACAGATCGGGTAATGCCTGAACAAATTGTGGTATCTGTTGGTAATGGAATACTATTGTGCTGAAAGGAATAATGAACTGGAGGAATTCCATGTGAACTGGAAAGACCTCCAAGAATTGATGCAGAGCAAAGGAGAACATTATATACAGAGACTGATATATTGTGGCACAATCTACTGTAATAGACTTTTCTACTAGCAACAATTCAATGATCTGGAACAGTCCTGAAGGACTTATAAGAAAGAACACTATCCACATCCAGAGAAAGAACTGTGGGAGCAGAAACACAGAAGAAAAAACATATGATTGATCATGTGGTTCGATGAGGATATGATTGGGGTTTTGCTGTTAAAAGATCACTCCACTGCAAATATGAATAACATGGAAAGAGGTTTTGAACAATAATACATGTAAAACCCAGTGGAATTGCTTGTCACCTTTGGGAGTGGGGAAGGAAGAAGGTTGGGGAAAATGATGAATCATGTAACCATGGAAAAATATTCTAAATAAATTTTAAAAAGAAAAGTTAGGTGACTTGCCAAAGTCACACTGTTCCTGAAGTACTATGGGTCAGAGGTAAGATGTAAATGCGGGTCATTCTGATTTTAAGATCAACTCATGCTCCCTCTCTGAGGTTTAATAGGACCTGTTTGTTGAATTTAACTGAACAGATCTTAGAATTTCAGATCTTAAAGATCATCTTCTAGTTCAATATCTTCATTCTGCAGATGAGGAAAGTGACCTCCAAAAGGGTAAATGATTTGCACACAACAATTTAGACTTGGAAAATAGTGTGATGGACATTGAGCCCAACCCTTTCTCCCCAAAAGATTTGTCCAAGGTGACAAAGGCATAAAATAGCAAAGATAGGATTTAAAAGCAGGTTCTTGACTCCAAAGTCAGTTCTCTTTCCTGTGCAATTGATAAATTGTAGAACTGGGGCTAGAATTCACATCTTCTGAACTCTAACTTAAGAACTCTTAGAAAACAGCTGTAGATGGCCATTAACCTACTATGCAAAAGGAAGAACTGGGTTCTTGTTTTATTTTTAAGTAAAGGTGTCAAGTAGCGCATTAGTCTAAAGTCAGAGCTGCAAAAGTGCCAGGCTCTGAAAATAGCAGCTACAGAAGCAATTTTGAATGGAAAGTACAACTGGTCACGAATTAGCCTTTTTGACCACACCCATTCACAAAGAGATCAAGCCTAGAGGATAGTGTCAGCCCTCTTTAGGAGTGACAATGATCTACTTTCCCTAGGAAGGCAGAATGGTTTCTGTTCAGTTTGCAAAAATCTGGATATTAATGGTCTCGTGCACACAATGTGTTTATTATATCATGGGACATTTTTTTAAAAGGGGGTACTGTGCTGTGTCTGACTACAGAGTGGCGCCTCGGTAAGGATCGGTGTGAAGGGGATTGTATGCCATAAAATCTTGGACAACAGAAGCACAGTATGACCTCTTTCAGTAGCACTTTTTGTAAATCTAATTTAACGGCCACTTTTTTTTTTGGCTGACTTCTTTTTTTATTTTTTGCACCCCTGGGCAAAATGAGAAATGAAAGCTGAACTCTGTGTGTGTGTGTATGCGTGTGTGTGTGTGTGTGTGTGTGTGTGTGTGTGTGTATGAAAGAGAGACAGACAGACAGACAGACAGACAGAGACAGAGGCAGAGAAAACAGGGAGACAGAGACTGAAAGAAAAAAGAGAGACAAAGAGACAGAGATAAATATGAAGTCAGACTTATAAAGTTAGAGGTAGAGAAAGAAATAAAGACACAAAGAAAGACAAAAGGAGTCAAAGTATGGCCAGCTGGGTAGCTCAGTGGATTGAGAACCAGAAGGTCCTAGGTTTGAATCTGGCCTCAGACACTCCCCAGCTGTGTGACCCTGGGCAAGTCACTTGACCCCCATTGCCTAGCCCTTACCACTCTTCTGCCTTGGAGCCAATACACAGTATTGACTGCAAGACGGAAGGTAAGGGTTTAAAAAAAAAAGGAGTCAAAATATGTCTGAGGAGGAATAAAAATGGAGAGAACCTTCATCATTAACACCACTTGGGCTATGTCCCCACATAGTTGAAACTAGAGTAGGTCTTGTCTCTGATTTTGTACTAGAATTACAGCATAAAGGGTAATCAGAGATGTCAGTGACCTTAAAGATCTAATTCCTCTTACTTTACAAAGAAACTAGAGAGGTAACCTGGACTTTCTAGGATCAAGAAATAAATTAGAGCTCTAGACTAGATCAAGTATACATCTATGTGTGAAAGCCTATTGCCATGTTGGCAAACCTATGGTATGTGTGCCAGAGGGGCTGCTCACCTGCCCCTCTCCACACAAGCCTGAGGACATTTCTTTCATCACCTGTCCCTCTGTCCAGCAGCCCAATGGGAGGACTTCCTCCCTCCTCTGTCTGGGGTAAGGCAGGGGATGGGGATGGGGGGTCACATGCAGGGTGAGGGTTGCAGTTTGGGCACTCAGCCTCTAAAAGATTCACCATCACTGATGGGGTAGAGTGGTGGTATTGTTAACAGACTATCCACAATTAAAGTCTACTATTGTCATAGATGATAGATCTAAAGGGAAAAGAGAGCTTGGTGGCCATAAAGGCAGAGGCTCTGATTTTACAGGTGAGAAAAACCAAGTCCTCAGAAGATAGCATATCTTGCCAAAGCTCACACAGGTAGTAAACATCAGAAGTAGGATTTGAATGTTGTACTCTGACTCTACATTCTACAGACATATGGCTTTGGAATTACTGTTGCCATATTATTTAATTAATGCCCAGATTATAAATATAATCCAGTCTGGTGACTCTGTATTGAAAATCAAGACTTAAGACAAATTTCAAAAAAAAACATTTCTCCCAAAGTTCCAAGGGAGCCAGAGGTGACAGTAAAAATCCTGCTTACATATGCTACTGTGTAACTCTATTGTTCCCTTTGACTCCATGCCTTTACTCCCTTCTTGATAATATAGATTTCCATTGAAACACATTGGGTAAGGTAGCGGGTTCATTTCAACTCAACACATTCCTTCTCTAATGATTAATGGGGAAAGTTTAGCAGATTCCATTCCCCTAACCTATCAGAGACCCAATATATACAACCTCACACCAACACCGTGATAAAAGGCAACATTTTGGCTGCTTTTCTCCTGATGCTTTATGACGTATCGCCCAAACACAGCATACTCCTTCCCTAGTAAGTTATTTTAACACATTACTGCTCAGCGGTTTGAAGCTAATGACTTAGTCTTGAAAGAAATCTGATGGCTCCTAGTCTAGGGCATTGCCCTAGATGGCTTTGCTATCAGGGAAGGAAAAGTCTGAGAAGGAATAAAGTCAGCATTTATACAATCACAACCAATATGAATATGGAAAGCAAAGTTATTCAACAAATTTCTGGATGCAAAGAGGAAGGTATGCTCTCTTGTCCTGAGAAGAGGGTCACTTTAAGAGAAAAAAGAATTTCTGCACTACTTATAATGTTTTGTTGGACTAGCTGGTTTGAAGAAGAGGACTTTTTCTCCTCCTCTAGGAAAGTGAGATCATTCCCTGGGTCACAGTTCCATTATAGCAATTCACACTGCATGATTGCTCACCATGAGGTGTGACCTTTCCAGCCCCTCTTATTGCAGGCAAGGAGAGATTCTGAGGCATCTCTATGGACTTTCTGAAGTCTATACCATTAATGTATTAGGATTTAGCCTTAGGTACCAATCAGTTAAATGTAGTAAGTTGTATCTTACTATACTTGATAAAGTGAGTTATAAATATGTAAAACTTCCAATTCTTATATATGGTAAAAGCTATAAAGATCTACAGTTTCAAGATAGTTTTGGATATTTTCCTGGATACTTATTACTAATGGTTAAATGGAAATGAAAGACATCTATTATTGTTACTATTATTATTATATCTGAGACATGGGAAATTCTTTGAGGTCAGTATTCTAGGGAAGAGTCCCAACCACAAATGCCAATTTCAGAGTTGGATAGGGGTGGCAAAGTATAGGGGAAAGGGCCCTGGACTTGGAGTTAGAGTTTGAATTCTACCTGAGCAAATCACTTAACCCCTCTTAGTCTTGGTGTCCTCACCTGTAAAGTAGGAAGAATAATAGCCCCTATATCAGAGGATTATGGGGAAGAAGAAATGATATATGGGGCTGAACATATTATCAAATAGCTCAGTAGAAAGAGAGCCAGGTCTAGAGCCAGGAGGTTCTGGAATAAAATATGACCTCAGATACTTCCTCATTGTGTGACCTTGGGCAAGTCACTTAACTATAATTGCCAAACCCTTACCACTCTTCTGCCTTGGAACTGATACTAAGTACCAATTCTAAAGCAGAAAGTAAAGCTTAAAAAAAATGCTAAATGATATATGTCTAAAGTGTCTTGCAAATCTTACTTTATATAAATGTTAGTTATTTTTGATATTATCATTCTTCTAGTCCTGGTTCTATAATTAAAGTATTTGTATGATCTTTGACTTCTTTGGGACTCAGTTTCTTCATTTGTAAAATGGCATGGCTTAGCTTAGGCAATCCACTAAGTTTCCTTCAGCCCTAAGAGTCATTCTCTGGGCTTAGCACTACAATATTTCCATGGTGCCACTGAACTGGATAGATGGTGGCTCTGATCCAGATCTTATGATATACATAAAAGCTAACTGGCTGTTCCTGTGGTTCCCCTTCTATAAGATGTTGTTCCTGACTTGTTTCTGGAATGCTCCTTCAGATGAAGATTCTCTCTTTCCATTTCCCCTTCCCAAACTTATGATTCTGGAAGAGATTTAATCACAAATACAGGAGCAACTTAATCAAAGAAAGATGTACTTGAGCTTCCAAAGTGGTCAAGAGTTATGATAAATACCGTGGGTTCAAAGACATTCCCAAATCGTTGGAGCTTTATCTGATCAAATTCCAATAAAGGTTGCATTTGGCATAAATCTTTAAAAACATTGCTAAGGCTATTCGTAGCTGGCAAAACTTTCTGACTTGTTTTTTTTCTTTCCCTCTGTTAAAAGATTTTATTCTCTCATATTGTCCCAAATCCTGGTGTACATTCAAAATCATACTGGGATCAAATAAATGTATGTTCTTCAGTGACAATTAGCATAGCAGGGGTCAGAGAAAGGCAGTAGCAGGATCTTTCCCTTTTCCAGAGAGCTGACAGAGAATTCTATAGGACAACCTAGAGAGTGGAGTCAAAGTCCCAAGATTCTCTGCCAAACCAAATGTGTCTTTCAATAGAAGTTTCAGATTCTCAGGTCTCTCTCACAGGGAGAGAGAGAGAGAGAGAGAGAGCAGCCTCTGTGCAACCCTCATAAAATAGTATTCTTTAACTGACCAACTGTTTTGAGGCATGGCACACTTTTTAACCAGGAGAAAGAAAAGAAAAGAAAGAAAGAGAAGAGAGAGAGAGAGAGAGAGAGAGAGAGAGAGAGAGAGAGAAGGAGGGAGGGAGGGAGGGAGGGAGGAAAGGGAGGGAGGGAGGGAGGAGAGGAAGGAAGGAAGGAAGGAAGGAAGGAAGGAAGGAAGGAAGGAAGGAAGGAAGGAAGGAAGGAAGGAAGGAAAAGACTATGTGAATATGATAGCATTGCCATCAAAGAGACCTAATCAGTGAAATTTGCAGGACTTGCCTAATGATGTATTAAGTTTGGTAAATAGGAATGAATTAACCCTTAAGGACAAATAAGGAGCACAAAGGCCAGCAATACCTGAGCTCTTCTGAAATGGTTAATCACTTCCAGAGAGAAAAAATCCTAGAATTTCAGAGTAAAAGGGGTTTGACAAGTCATCTAGAGCAAACTCCCACATGGTTAAAGAATCTCTTCTCTGTATAATATCCCCAGCAAGTGGTCATCCAGCCTTTGCTTGAATACTTCCAGAGATGAGAAATCATTGTTCCAAAGGGTTGCCCATTATATTCATTTTCTTATTCTCAGTGGATTTATTCACCCCCAATAACCTGAAATAAAGGTTAGGAGTAAAGTAGATCTTAACCATCAATACTCAGTAGGTCTACATCAGTCACTGTAATTTTACATGACCTTATGTCATGGAATGTTCACCAGACTAGAAGCTGGAAGATCTGAATTCTAATATGAGACAAGTCACTTAAGTCTCCTTTTGTTTAACCCAATTTTCCTCATCTGTAAAATGGAAAAGAGAGTAGCTATGTAATGAATAATCTCACTGGTGTTTATTTTTTTCTTCTAAGAGTTGTTTTGTTGCCCATCCTAATATAATTTCTCTTTCTCCTCCAACTAATGCTGAGAAAAGAGAGGGGACAAATATTTATTGTATCTAGTAAGGCCTCATTAATTTGGGCTAGATTGTGGAAGAGAGGTTAGGATGAACTCATTTAAAATTTGAATTTTAATGTTTCAAGAGAAATTAAATTCTTATATTTTCAAAAATATATTTTAACAGAAACAAAGTGCTTCTGAAGCTTGCAAAGTATTGCCAAGTAGAAATCCTATGGTACCCACTTTACTGAACAGATGGAAACTGATTTGCTATCAACTTATCAATGATTTGAATATAAATTAATGATTGAAAACAGTTTGCTTTCAAACTCTGATAGCATATAAACAGCATCAATTAGCTTGACAGTCTTTTTTCCCAAAGAGAAAACAAAGGCAGTGCCCATTTAAATGAACATAAATTATAGTCATAGGTTTTCTTGCTTATAAAATGAGCTGTCCACTTTTTCTTCATTGTTTTACTTTAATGATGAGAGATGATATGATATGGCATATCTGCATACCGGGACTAGTCAGGAAGATTTCAGCCTGAGTCTTGCTTCTGACACCTAGAAGCTATGATCCCCCTCACCAATTACTGAATTCCTTTGAATTTCAGTTTCTTCACTGGTAAAAGAGGAGTAACAATAATAATAGCACCCCCAGGGTTATTGTGAGCACCAAATGAGATCATGCAAAGACGGTGTTCTGCCAGCTTTAAAGAGCTACATAAATGTCAGCTATTATTAATTACATCACCATCCATCATTCCAGAACACACCTGCTGGAACAGCTGACCTTTGGTTCTGACCAGATAGCTTATGGGAAAACACCTCAGAGCAGCTGTCTTACAGCCAAAGAAAGACTTCACCCCTCTTTTTCCGGTCCTCACTCTGTATCAAAAGCTAGCTTCTTTGGGATTTTAATGGTTCAGAATCATGATGCACCTGGTCATAATAAGCAAGTATACATCAGTAATAAGGTAGATGCTTTCAAGTTATGCATTTTCTTGTCAGAGATTTTGTTACCAAAGGAAACATAGGAAAGTGTTCCAGGGTATCAGAAATGGGAGTGTGTGGTGGTAAAGTTATATACGTCCATGAGAGAAAGAAAGCTTTCTCCCCTGTTAGTTCACTCTCATTTCTTCTTCTCTACTTCCACTTTCTATCCATTTCCTTTACCCTACATCTCCTTTTCACTTTGTAGTACCATTTCCCAGACTCCTTCCTCACTTCTTTCCCCTCTTTGATCTCCCTCTTCACATCTTTCCTCTTTCTTTAATCCCTTCTCTTTTCTTATAGAATGAAAGCTCCTTAAGAGCAGTTATATGATTTATTCCCCATTTGTATCTCCAGTATCTGTAGGTACTTTAAAATGCTTGTTTGACTGATTGACTGATTGATTCTCTGGTAGGCCCAGCCATTGAACTCTCCATACCTTTCAAATGGCTTCTGTTTCTTTGGCTTTTTTCTCCCCACCCACATCCCTTTTGCTTTGGTTATGAGGCTCCTTAGATAAGGGATTATGGTTGGAAGGAATCATGTAGTAGGAAAGTACCTAACCCTGAGAAGTGTTTATCCATCTATTGTGTCCCCTCAAAGGATGTCATAATACTAACAAAAGCAAACACAGACAACAAAATAGTGTTATAGATGAAAGTTACCTGATTCTCCCAACCACTCTGAGAAGTAATCAGGGCAGATAGTATTTTCACCATTTACAAGTTAAAGAAAATCGAACAGAGTTTAAATGATTCATAGCTAATAAGTAGCAAAGTTAGAATTAGGATCCAAGCCTTTTGAATCCCAGACCATTGCCCTTTCTATAGAAACATTTGACTGACTTTATCATGGAAAACCCAGAATAAAACCCAAAGTATTCATTAAGGGAGCATCTGTCACAATCTGACTACTTATAAGGCCATCTAGTCCAAACTCTTTGTTTCAGGATGAGAAAAATGGTGATTTGCCCAAGATTACATAGATAATGTTAGATCTAGGATATGAATTCAGGTCATCTGACTTCAGAAATCAATGAATGGTCTTTCTACTTCATTGGGCACCTTACCATTACTGGGGTAGAAACATTCATGTTCAATGTGGCTGATGAGGTAGCCAAATTGAGTCAAAAAGCTAAAGCAGGAGAAAGAATTCTGCCATTAGGTTACAAATCATCCCAACTATCCCAGACATTATTTACCTGATAGAGTTCAATCCGTTGCTCAGACACACGGGCCTTGGGATTCTGCAGTCGAAAGACCCTGAACTCTGCCTTTACCAAGTTGGAAGCATTCTTCTCCATTGCTGAAACATCAAATCTGACAATTCTGAAGTAGGGTCTGTACAAAGTAGGTGGGATGGCATCTGTAAAAAGTTAAGGAAACCAATGAGAATGATAAAATTCATGGTTCTCCCCAAAAGACCACAGCACAAGGTAGCCATAAGGAAAATATCTTCAGCCCAGTTTGAGTTCCATTCACCAATTCAATACCATTAACAATTTAACCAGGAAAAATAAACATGTGCATTTGATTATGGGAATTACAGATTAATAGAGATTAACAAACCATTTTGAACTCTGTTTGAGGGCATGGAGTTAACCCTGTCTTTTGAAAGCTGAAAGAGTGGTGGAAAAATACTAGATGCTTATGAACTGGAACAAGTGTACAACAGTTGATGGCTGGAGATGGCTGTCAGGCTTTCATACGCTTTAATTGGATGTGCCAAGAAAATAGCTCCTAATGGCAAGCAGTTTGCCCTGTGTATTTTTTTTCCTTGAAAGTTTGGCATCAAAATGTTCAACATTATCCAGGCCCGCATACTGCATCTTTTTCTGGTTTCAGTATTTTGGTCTTTTCTCACACACACACTCTTTCTCACTCTCTCACTCTCTCGGTCTCTGTCTCTGTCTGTCTGTCTGTCTGTCTCTCTCTCTCTCACACACACACACACACACTCACACACACACATTAAAAGTTAGGATAGAGTTGAAGAGATTTAAACTGTCTCCACACATAGTATGCACATCAAACCAAGAGCCAATCTTATCCTTTATTCTGTCAGATCTTAGCCAATAGGAATCTTAATTGAGGAAAATTGAGTGCTCAGTCTGAATATCTGTAAGAAATTCAGGTTTTACATCTTCTTTAGAAAAACTATAGAGAAAGGACACAAAATGACCAAGTCTATAGTCTTTCCTTTTTGACTGGCTTGGCTACTCCTTACAATAAGAAGTTAATTGCACCAAAGTTTTAGTTATTATTCTTTTTTTATCCTGATCTCTTATTTATACATGTTAAGGAGATCTCAGACCAAGAAACTCCCTCTATCAATGCAAATTAGCAAATACTTACAATTAATAGTCTTTAGAGCAAGAGTTCTTAACCTGAGGTCTATGAACATAATTTCTTTTTTTAAACCCTTACCTTCTGTCTTGGACTCAATACTGTGTATTGGTTCCAAGGCAGAAGAGTGGTAAGGGCTAGGCAATGGGGGTCAAGTGACTTGCCCAAGGTCACACAGCTGGGAAGTGTCTAAGACCAGATTTGAACCCAGGACCTCCCACCTCTACTCCTGGCTCTCAATCCACTGAGCTACCCAGCTACCCCCATGAACATAATTTTTCAAAAAGTATTTTGGTATATGTATTTTAATAGAACTGGTTCTCTTTGTAGTCCTATGAATTTTATATTATGCATTTAAAAATATTATTCTGAAAAAGGGTTTGTAAGATTAAGAACCCTGGCATTAGAAAGTTGCCTGCAATAATAAGATGTTAAATGATTTGCCTAAAGTAATACAACCAGGATGTGTCCATGCTGGTACATGAAAAGCTAGTCTTCGTGACTCCTAGGTCAGCTCTCCATCTGCTACTCCACACTATCTACTTCTCTTTCCCTTTCTATCTCACACCTATAATTTCAATGGTGATATTCCCTGCTATCTTCTGAGATGTGCTCCCCCTTACTATGACATCAGTTTCCCATTTTCCCTATGAAATCTGCCTAGCTCCTTTTATTTCCTTATTTGACATCTACTTAGCATTTATATGGGCAGCTAAGTGGTGCCATAGAGAGATACCCAGACCTCCAGGCTGAAAGATCTAAATTGAAATCCTATCTCATATACTGTTTGACCCTATGCAAGTCACTTAATCCTGTTTGCCTCAGTTCTTCATCTATAAAATGAGTTGGAGAAGGAAATGGCAAACCGCTCTAGTAACTCCATGAAAAAAAAGATCAAATGAAGTCCTGAAGAGTCAGATATGACTGAAATTACTGAAAAACAACAATGCATTTGTGTGTAGTTTGTAATATATTCATTTGGACCCAATTTTAGGTTATATTTTAGGTGGCATCCAGGTCTATGGATGAGACAGAATCTTCCTTTGTCAGGCTCTATCTGGAACATTATTTTTACTTTTGTGTATATTTTAGAAATACTGATAATCTGGCCAGTGTCCAGAGGAATCATTTCATTGTCTGTTCAGTCTAAGATCTACATTCTTGGGCTGCTACCCCACACTAAAAACCTCTCTTACCCTTTCTGTCTCATACCTATATCTTCAAACGTATGGACAATTAATAGTCTTCAGAGCAAGAGTTCTTAACCTGAGGTCTAGTGACATGTCCAGTGTCACACAGTGTCCGAAGCAGAATCTGAATTCAGATCTTCCTGACGGGAGGCTGAGACTTTTATTTATGGCACCACCTAGCTGCCTATATAAATTCTAAGTAGTAAGTAAATGAAGAAGTAAAAGGAATTAGGTACATTTCATAAGAAAAGACGAAGCTGATCTTATGGTAAAACAAAGAATGTTTAAAAGATAACAAGGTATTCTGTCTAAGAAACACTATAGCTTCCTTGTCTATAAAATGGGAATAATAAATAGCATGAACTTCACAAAGTTATTTTTAGGATCAAGTGAGATATTTGTAAAGGGATATGCAAAACCTTAAAGTACCATGTAAATGAAAGGTACTATTGTTGTTTGTTGTTATGTCACCTCCTATCTGGCCATCCCAGGTTATATATTATTATGCATAAGAGTCGATATTTATATCTTAGTTTATATTTTGCAAACATTATTTCATTTGATACTTTAATCCCATTTTATAGATGAGGTAACTGAGGATCAAAGAAATTAGGCAACTTATGTAGGGCCCTATAGCTATGTGTAGCAGAGGTGGCATTCTATAATGGCTTGCTATTATTGCAAAAAAGACTTCTCCCCCTTGCAATACCTTGATCCAGGTGACCAGTTGGCATTGGCTACTCTTGCCCCTGCCTCCTATGCCACACATTCTGTAACTCTGCCTATGTTCCAGCCATGCCAGCTCGGTCGAGGCCAGGGAGCCATGAGTACAGGCAGGGAGCCAGAGGCAAGGCAGGGGAACATATGTGACATATCATATACACGAAAGTTTGTTTGAGAAACTGTCGCACAATGGACAAGCTGCATTTATGGTGCAGTGTGGAGCCTCTCACTATTAGACAGCAGAAGCTGCGAGCATTCTTTGAAAGAGCATCTTTAAGGAGTGGAACTAATTTAATATGTTTCCTGTTGTCAGGAAAAGTAAACAAGTCTTGTCTTTTATTCCCCCACACACTCCTACCCCTCCCCCCACCCCCTTGTCTCAATGGAACCTCACTGGACAGCAGCACATGGACAAACCCAACCCTTCCCCCATGACTATCCCTATCCCCCCACACCATAAGCTTCTATCTTCTCCTTCCATCAAGGTTTGTAAATAAAAGCTCCAGCAGATTTATTTTTATTCTCTTTTGTGTTTATTAAACTTTAGAGGGTTTTTCTTTTCCTTTCTGGTCTTCTGCCCACACTCTCTCTTATTATGGCTGCCTCCAACCAGCAGGTCAATTTTTTTCCCCCTCTCTCTAAGCAAATCACCCAAATGGCCTGTCTTGGGCTTTGGAGCTTTTGAAGCCCTTATATGCAAATATTTACAGGAGTAGCTTGATTGTTATTAAGTGCAGTTGTTATGTTCTCTATACACTGGCAAAGGGCCCTCTCCCCCTCTGGCTATTATAACCATTTAGCCTTGTTTATATTTCAACTCCCTGATAACACAAACCAAGATTTCTTCTACCCACCCCCCTCCTTTTTTATGAGGAGAAGCAGTTTATACATAAGGTGGAAAGCCTGTTGGGCGGCCCTGCCAGAGGCCAGCAGCTCCCTGCCTGGGTCCTGTTGCAGTGCTGGGATGCACATGCTGAGACAACAGCCAGCCTCCCCCCTACAGACCCTCCCCACCCACCCACCCCCGCCCAGTTCCGGGCTCAGTGCACAGTGGAGACTCAATAAATATTGTTGACTGAATGAATGTCCACTGTTTTCAACATTTTAGTTGCTGTTTTCCCCTGCTGTTATTTGCTAGAGGGTCAGAAGCCCCCTACCTATCTGAGGAACTTGAGCAACCTGTCTGATGTCTCTGTGTTTGAAAAAAAAATTTTTTTTTTTAATTCTCTCTGCTAATTGCTTTTGGCCCACTTCTTTGACCCTGCCCTAACCCTCTGGAAAGCTTTCTGGATGCATAGTGCGGGAGGACCAAAACAGGCCTGTCAGAACACTGCTGGGACTTTTGAGGCACACTCCCCCTGCTCAGGGGCCCAGATGGGCAGGGTAGGGATTTAATGACTTCTACATCACTCATCCACCCAGTAAGCCTTGGAGGGATGGAGATTTTTCCTCTGCCTTTCTCCAAGAACTATTTTTTCCCCTTCTGGAATGAGAGCTCTCTATATTGTTCCCTGCAGCTATAAGCTCAGGTTCTTTCTGATCATGTCAGGTCCTTGGCCTTGACCTTTGCTGGTACCCAAACTTGCTCTGCTACTCCTCTCCTCACTCCAGGAAAACAAATATTCTCTCAATCCTTTTAAGCTTATCTTTCAGTTCTTAATTCTGCTCCTTTTCCAGACCATAAGCCCCTAATAGCCTCTAATCTCCCATATTCCCTTCCTAGAGACAAAACAGTAGCTAGCCCATGGACAGTATTCAAGAATGCAACTGGTGTGACTTGTGTTGGGGGATATAAAAACTCTGATAATTCTTCATTACTCTAAACAGAGGTGGGAACTTCGTGGTAATAATAGTCAGAGGGAATTCAAGGAAATCAATAATTACTAAGCACCACCTATGTACAGAGCACTATGTGAATTGATAGACAGGATAGGTACAAAGTTAGATAAGACATGGCCCCTGCTCTCAAGCAGTTTACAGTTTAGTAAGGAAAGGGAGTAGTTACCAGAATAATTGCAGTCCCTGCATAACAATGCCTCAATTAATGTTGCTTTCTATTATATTAAAAATAATAGGGGGCAGCTAAGTGGCTCAATGGATTGAGCACCAGGCCTAAAGACTGGAGGTCCTGGGTTCAAATCTGCTCTCAGACACCTTCTAGCTGTGTGATCATGGACATATCACTTATCTGCTCTTCTCTGCTTTGGAACCAATACATAGTATTGATCTAAGATGGAAAGTAAGGGTTTTTAAAATAATAATAATAATAATAATAATAATAATAATATACCACTACTTCTTCCCTCAAATTGACTTCTCTTTCCCCTTCTTGCCAACGGTGCTATTATGTTCACATAATCCTGTGCTTTCTTGGAACTAGTTCATACTGATAGGCAAGATATGATTGTTCAGACTAGATAAGAGCAACTGTACTTATGAATAATCAAGCCACTCTTGACATTATATATAGTATCTTAGACTCCACAACATACAATGCTGCAGTTTACTGTATACAGTCTCATTTATTCCTCATTTCAAGTGTGCATGTGTAGGTCGTGCCCAGCCTAAATATCTTGGACTTCTTTCCACGACACTTTATATAGTTGCTATAGTACTTGTTCAATATACAGTAACTGTCTGCTTTGGAGAAGCTGATGATTGATGACTCAGCTGCAGAAAAGAAGAAATCAAGTTACTGTTGCTGATTGGTGAGGATAAAAGCCAGGGTACTGTTGCAATGAAAATTTTGGCAACAATTCATGGCATGGTTTTACAAGAGGCTAAGTTATACCAAAAAGAACCATCTGTGGGACGCGAGGAGTAAGAGATAGAGATCAGAGTACAAAATTTTCCTACAAGGGTGATTCAATGTGCTATATTCATTTTCCTACTTGAGGCATCATAAAATAAATACATTATAAATGTATAATATGTTCCTTACTAAAGAAGGTAAAAAATGAAGATAGGTTTATTGATTTAGAGCTAGGAGATAGGCTAATACAGATATGAATCCACTTTTTTCCCAGCGTTAAGTCCAATATCTCATTAGCAAAGAGCAAATATTCTTAGGTAGGATGGAAGAAATAATCAAAGGTAGTTAGAAAGAAAAGATTCCAATGAGTTAAAAGCATTTTAAGGAGTTGGTGAATTGAATAATATGACAAAGAAGAGAACTCAGTGAAGTTAATTTTACAGTAAGTAGTATCGTAAACCTATATTTTCTGAAGAACTAGAAGGGTGATTTGTGGAGGGAGGGGATCTGGGTTCATATTCTGATTCTGCTACTTGATATTTATATGCTCTTGGGCAAAACACCTCATTTCTTTGGGCCTTAATTGCTCATTTAAAAAATGAAGGGGTTGGACAAGATGACTTCTAATGACATCTGTTCCAAATTTTAAAAAATCTATGATCCTATTTTCCTAACATGATTGACAGAATAATAATAAGATAATAATAATAATAATAATAAGGGGCAGCTGGGTGGCTCAGTGGATTGAGAGTCAGCCCTAGAGACAGGAGGTCCTAGGTTCAAATCTGGCCTCGGACACTTCCCAGCTGTGTGACCCTGGCCAAGTCACTTAACCCCCATTGCCTAGCCCTTACCACTCTTCTGCCTTGGAGCCAATACACAGTATTGACTCCAAGACAGAAGGTAAGGTTTAAATAATAATAATAATAACATTTACATAGTGCTTTGAAGTTTATAAAACACCTTAGAAAGATTTATCTCATATGATCTTCCAAACAAATCTGAAAGGTAGGTTTTATTATTGCTCCTATTTACAGATGAGAAAACTGAGACCACAGAAGTTAAATGACTTTCTCAGAGTCACACAGCTAGTGTCTGAGATCAGATTTAAATTCAGATTTTCCTTACTCCAGATCCAGAGAGAGAGAGAGAGTTTTTTAAAACTCTTTTTTAAAAAACTTTTTTTAAGTTTTTTTTTTAATTCTCTCCTTTTAATAGGTTGCTTTTTCAGGTATTCATAGCAATCCTATAAGGCAGTGATGGCAAACCTTTTAGAGACCAAGTGCCCAAACTGCAACCCTCATCTGCATATGAGTCCCCTGTCTTACCCCAGACAAGGGAGGGAGGAAGTGCTCCCATTGATCTGCAAGTTGCTTTGCCTCAGTTTCCTTGACTGTAAAATGGGAATAATAATTCCCAACCTACCTCTCAGGGTTCTTGTGTACTCAAATGAGTTAATATATAAACTGTACTTTGCAAAGTTATAGTGCTATAAATACTAGCTATTATTTTTATTATTATGAGGTTATGCCCTCAATTTGGAATAAGTTCTGCAATTGCTCATTAGGAAGGAGAGGCAATAAAGACAGGGAGAGAACCCTAGATTCAGAGTAAGAGATCCCAATTTCAAATCCTGCCGCTTACATTGCAACATGAGCCTCGGGTTGCTATTCTGTATCATGAAGGGGGCTATACTAAATGGCCTCTAAGGTCTAAGGCCTTCCAGCTCTTAATCTATGATATTCTGAGGCTTTCCTTAACATTCTAAATCATAAAACACTATCATTCTGCAAAGGAAACAAGATCCTGAAATGTAAAAGCATCAGATCTCATTGTAGCTTCTTCACATAGGCTCCTTACTCTGACTAAGATCCTACTTGGGTAATATATAAGGATACCTTTAAGAAACAGCATAAATGTCATCCAAGAAGCAATAGACTATGGGAAAAGCCATGAAGGGCTTCTTTCATCAGAAATATGTTTTATTCTGCATCCAACAATATTTAAGTAGAGTCTAGGATCTTTCCACGAAGCCCCAAACTTATAAATTTGCAGACAAATCCAATAATTCCAAGGAAATATACACATTGAATTAGGAGACATAAAAAAAAACTGGTGTTCGTTTGGGTCCTTACAAAGTAATGTGACCTCAGTGTAAAAGCAACTAAGAGGTGATTCCGGTTCACTCTGTATTCTACTAAAGCCCATGGCTTTCTGAGGTCTTTGAGACTCCCAGTCAACTTCCCAGACCTTCTTACCCAAGCTCCAGTCCTCAGGGTGGCCATCTCTGTCTCTCATCCAGAACCTTCTTGATATAAGCAGTGCAACTCTGATATCCATCTTTTCATAAACTGTTGAACCCTCCCTGTGGCTCTCTAGGGATTGGCATGGACTTCTGACATGCCTCAGGGGAGTGGTGACTTCTCACCCCTGACCTCCACAGTATTTGAGGAAGTAGTTTGGGGTTCATTAGTAGCTTGCCGGAGTGAGGAAAATGAAGCTACTCATGTAGCGGTCGGAGAGCACAATCACCTCGACCTCTGCCTATGTTTGCACAAACACAGCCAGTAAGAAAGCAAGACAATTGTGTTTTGGGGTTTTCTGAAATTTGTCTTGGCACGCTGGGCATGGGTTTGATTTCACTACCACATCCCAAGCTGTGCTGACATTCAAGTCACAGTGATTTAACCCAAAATGACTGAGAAATAAACAGTGTATCAACAGTGGTTTCTGTTTGCCGCTTGGACCATCATTCCCTGTTAAATGTAATACAGCAGTGCAGCATCTGTAATTTAAGGCGTGAGCCTCTGAGGCTGGGAATGTGTCAAACTCGACATGCCATTGGCACAGACAGATGTGCCTAATTGCAACTACACACAGCTGATGCAGCCCAGTCCTTACACTGCCTATGATGGTGGGTTCTGAAGGTACCACTGCTTGGGCCCTCCTCTAAACACTTGAGAAAAATGCAGCAGAATCATTATAAACAGTTTTCTTTCCAGACATCAAACAAAAGTGTCCAAGGAAACCCCAAATGATTGCCTGAACTAAGGCCAGTGTATCACTTCAGTTTTTCTATGATATCCATCAAACTTATCCCAGTAATCAAAAGTAGGTAAACGTAAGGCACCAATGAATACCACTTTTCAGGAAAAGAACACAGGTCATCCATCCAAATAGAGGGGCTTTGCAGAGCTTAATAGGGAGGCAGATGACTTTCTTTGAACTGTTCTCCATGAAACAGCCTTTCTGATGACTTTAGAAAAGAGATAGTAGTGTAGAAATGGAACACGACTCCTCATAACCTAATTGGCTCTAAATGATCATTGGATCTTAGGTCTAGAGCTGGAATGGAGTTGAGAGGTCATCTAGTCCAACTCTTTCATTTTATAATTATGGAAAACTAAATGACTTACCAACAATCACACAGGTAGTAAAGATCAGATGCAGAATTTGAACTCAGGTTCTCATGAACTCAGGGCTTCTACCTCTAAATCCAGTATTGTTTCTACCACACCAAATTAATTCATGACCTTTAAAATAATTATGAGGAATGTTTTCCTAAAATATGGAATAGTTACTATCAAAGAGTACCCTTAAAGTAACTGCTCCTTATTCTGCTACTCTGATCCCACCCAACTACAGAAAATCTTTTGGTTTTTTATCCCCCCCCCCTTTGTGTTCTTTTTATAGAATGATTTACTACTAAAGCTTGAAATGATCGTCAGTCATCTAATGTAACCTTTTTTATATTCCAGATGAAAAAAATTGAAACAATTTGTCCAAAGGTTTATTTTCTTCCTTCTCTTTTTTGTAAGTTTTATAACTACCAGTGGCATTCACTTCCACAAACTCAATATTTGGCTTATGACCACCCCCTCCACTAAGAGACTAACCACACAGACTTGAATTCTAGAATTATGCTCAATCTCCAAACAGAGAAAAATAGAAACAATGTGGATTAAATTGATGGACTAAAGAGAACCCGAAAGTGTCGTTCTACTATTCTTCACAGACTAGAAATATAGATCAGTACCATATATGGAGAAACTCAAGCCTAGAATATTTCCAGGGTCCCAAAAGGCAATAATGGCAGAATTAGGATTACAATTTCTAGCCTCCAACTTTTTTGGACCTTTTTTGATCATTTTTCAGTTGTATCAGATCCTTCATGACCCCATTTAGAGTCTTATTGGCAAAGACACTAGAATGATTTGTCATTTCCTTTTCTAGCTCATTTTATAGAAGAGGAAACTCAAGCAAACAGCATTAAGTAACTTGCCCAGGGTCACAGCTAGGAAGTATTTGAGGACAGATTTGAATTTAGGAAGATGAGTCTTCCTGACTTTAGGCCTACACTCTATCCACTGCACCACCTAGCTTCTCCATAAACCAGTGTAAGAAATTAATTTTTAAGATCTTAATTATTTTTTTAAAGTACTGGGGGAGGGGGCAGGAAGGCACAGCTAGGTGGCTCAGTAGATAGAGCACCAGGCTGGGAGGCAGAAGGTCGGAGGTTCAAATTTGTTCTTGGACACTTCCTAGATCTATAATCCTGGGCAAGCCATTTAACCCCAATTGCCTAGCCCTTACTGCTATTCTATCTTGTAACCCATACTTAGTATGGAGTCTAAGACAGAAGATAAGGGTTCAAAATAAAAGGACTATGGGAAAAAATTCTGTCTTTTCAGCATCATACTAGTGGTACAATTTAAAATCTTAAAGGGATTTAGCTTGTTGCTATGAATTAGCCCTCAAATTTTTCTTTCTTACTGATAACCTGATTCATTTTTCTTTTCAGGCAATGTGCTGATCTACACGGCTGCTTTGCCTATGAGTAGTGTGTCACACCCTCATCCAAACTCAAGCTAGAGCAAAGGCCCACAGAATTTTCAGAGTTAAAAGTGGCCCCAGGGGCCATCTAGTCCAATTCATACCAGACTGGGAATCCCATCGACAACATTCTGGGCAAGTGATGATTTAGCCTTTGTTGGAAGACCTTTTATGAGGGGTAACCCAACTATCTGCTGAGGCAGAACATTCCACTACTGGAAAGTTTTAATGGTTAAAGATTTTTCCTTACATTGAGCCAAAATCTGCCTCTCTGACACGTCCTACCAGTGCTCCTGGTTCTATCCGCTGGGGCCAAGTAGAACAAGTCTAATCTTTCTTCCCCTTGAGAGTCTTTCAAATACTCAAAGACAGCTGTTCTGTCTCCTGGTAGAACTTTATTTTTTCCCCTTTAAGCTAAATATATACCTATTTCCTCCACCTGAACTTTCATACCGAATGATTTTGAGTTCTTTAAGTACTAATAACCTGCAGAAATATAAAGATTTTAAGAGAGTACCTAGATGAATAAATTCAAGTTATCAGGCAACATTGGACAGAATGGAATGGGGGCTGGGGACAAGAAGGGGATGGAGGTAGGGAATATGATTGCTGAGCTGCTGTCAGTGCTACATGGAATATCACTGGGAATGGAAGAAGTGTTGCAGGTACTGAGAAAGGGAGTGTAAATGTTCCAATTTTCAAAACAAAGAGAAAAGAATAGGAACCTGTGACTTTAGGTCAATGAACTTATTAATGGAGGTATAGTTAGTAGATAGCTAGATGTCACAGGGTGTAGAGTGTCAATCCTGGAATCAGGAAGACATGGGTTCAAATCCAGCCTCAAACACTAGCTATGTAACCCTGGGCAAGTCATTCAATATCTGCTTGCTTCAGTATCCCCAACTGCAAAATGGGGACAATAATTGCACCAACCTTCTAGGATAACTGTGAGGAGCTAACAAGATAATATTTGTAAAGTGCCTGGCAGATAATAGCTACTATATAAATGCTAGATTATTATTATCATCAAGGTTATTATTGTTGTTATTACCATGTAATGCTTAGCTCAAGTCCCAAGTTTATTACTTAGTAAGTGCATAACCTTGGACAAGTTAGTTCCACTATAGACTCCTATTTCTGCATTAGTAAGGTGAGAAAAATGGACTTAGAAGCTATCTAAAATTCTCCCCAGCTCTAATAGTCTTTGATTCCTAATCTAAATAGTGAGTAAATATCAGGTGAAACTCTCTGATGAATATTTTGACAGTTTGTATTATAGGAATTTAGAAGTGAAAGGCTTCTCTGAGATCAGATAAGGATCTTCCCTCTAAAAGGTAAGGAAATCAAGGCTCAGAGATGAAGCAACTTGTTGAAAGTCTCACTGGTAGAGAGTTAGAATCAGAGTATAAGCCTCTTCCAAATTCCTAATATTCTCTTCTCTCTTGGGCAATGTCCACCAGAATAAGAAAAGTTTGGAGCTGACATCATGGAGAAGTAGAAAAAGAACTTGATTTGTCATCAAAGACCTTGGATTCAGATCCTGACTGCCACTTACTATCTGTGTGACCTAAAGAAAGTCACTTAAAATCTACATCTAGGATATTTGAACCATATGACCTTGAAGGTCCTTTATGGCTACCCACAATACCTAAATTTCATTTTACCAACAACTCTAATTCCCAATACCAGTGAAAGATATATTCAGAAAGGAGAAACCTATTAACTTGCACCCGGTATTGATTTGTTTTAGGCCACAAAGAACCTCTGCTACACAAAGAGCCTCAGTCCCCACTAAATTTTCTATTATCCCAACCTCTTACCCTAAGGAATTAAAGGAATTATTTAATTTTGTAATAGGTACAAGATTCCCTTCCTCCATAAGTGCCCTTATGGTTGTTAGGAATACCACCTCTTCTCCTAGTAGATGAAAAGAAAGAGAAGACTCAAAAAGGCTAGTCCCTAAAAGGGGAAGTCAAACCCCAAACTGCCACAACAATTCAGAAGGGCCCACAGTTAGAACTTACAGGAGGAATACATGAGGTTAAAGGAAGAGATTTCCTATCCCTGTCAGCAGTGTTAGCACCTGGCAGAGACAGCTTTTTTTTTTCTTTTCAGTGCAGGAACCAAACCAACTGCTTCAAATGGATCTTCTGAAGCATCTGAAGGATTATTTGTTCTTTATGAAAAACGCTTGCCCATGCAATTACAATATAAGGGAGATGGGGGAGAAGATTGCCAGGAAGGAAAATATAGTTCCCAGACAAGGAATATAAGTGTTTCAAAGGATGGTGGTTTAGTTCCTTACAAGGAATATTAGAGTTTCAAAGGACAGTGGTTTCTTAGTATTGGGAGAGGTATTCATTAAGGGTGTTCACTCTTCCCCCATCCTGTTTGTATTGGCAACAGAGTTTTGGGCAATTAAGATATGGGAACATAAAGGAATTATAAGAATCCAGATGAACTGTGGCATGAAGAGTTCTGGCAGCAAGCCAAGGGTGTTAAGCTTGTTTTAAGAGATCTTATTAATTTGGGTGCTACCCTGTTCTCTGTTTTATAAGCCCTTGACTCCATTTATGGAGAAAATCTCCTATCTTCAAAGTGAGAGGTGCTGATACAAGACAAGATCACTGCTAGGTACTTGGAAGATTTTTGAAGCATATGTATTCTTTTCAGTTGATTTGGCTGGCCTAGAGCAAAGTATGTGGTTTGGTTATAAATGATTTTCTAAGCTTTTCTCATTGTGCAGGGAGGATGCTGAAAAATGGCCAAAATGGTATACAACAGAACTCTTGCATTCCAAGATGGAATCTGCTGCTCAGGACATTTGGAGGGCATTGAACAGACTTAATACATTTTATAGTCCCAAAAAGGGCTGGGAACTCTCTAGTGTTGAGAATAAGAGAAAGAAGAAAAGAATTCCTTGGAAGAAGAAGAAGAGGCAGAAGAAGAAGAAGAAGAAGAAGAAGAAGAAGAAGAAGAAGAAGAAGAAGAAGAAGAAGAAGAAGAAGAAGAAGAAGAAGAAGAAGAAGAAGAAGAAGAAGAAGAAGAAGAAGAAGAAGAAGAAGAAGAAGAAGAAGAAGAAGAAGAAGAAGAAGAAGAAGAAGAAGAAGAAGAAGAAGAAGAAGAAGAAGAAGAAGAAGAAGAAGAAGAAGAAGAAAAGAAGAAGAAGAAGAAGAAGAAAAGAAGAAGAAGAAGAAGAAAAGAAGAAGAAGAAGAAGAAAAGAAGAAGAAGAAGAAGAAGAAGAAAAGAAGAAGAAGAAGAAGAAGAAGAAGAAGAAGAAGAAGAAGAAGAAGAAGAAGAAGAAGAAGAAGAAGAAGAAGAAGAAGAAGAAGAAGAAGAAGAAGAAGAAGAAGAAGAAGGAGAAGGAGACCAAATAAATTTGCTTAGATGGGCCATTTGATTATAAAAGGTATTCTATAAATATTTTATATGGGAATAGAGGAATTAAGAGGGGAACCATATCTATCCCTCCAAAATAAATAAGTGAATGACTTTATTATATGTATACATACATATGTATGTGTATCCATGTTTGTATATAGCAAGATATGTCAAAATTTCTATATATCAATACTCTGATGCTTCACAGGTAGTGATCCAGGGTTCTTAAAAGCTAAATTATCAGGACCCAAACTCTAGCATGGCCTACCAAGCTGAAAAGATTTTGAGTATGGATCTAATAATGATGGTCTGTGCTCCAAGGACATATTATGATATTCCTCCCTAGAAAGTTGACTAACACATGACACCTTTCTCAGCTACAAGAACTTGTAAAGACCTTCCATCTACTAAGTTATGGAGGAACTGGTACATGTATCAGTGAGGGAAGTACCCACAACCATTGAGATGATCACTAATCCCCAAAATAAAAAATTAAACAAAGATATGCAGGTTAGTTTATCTACAACTATATACATATATGTTTAAGCATGTAAATTAATAGGTACAAAGAAAGACTATGTATAGTCAATGGAGGGTTTTAAGGATTGGTATTAAGACAACACTACTTTGCCAAGTATAACCTGTTTGGGTCACTTAACTTCACTTCTTTCTAGTTAAGTGAAATGGGCCACTAATGACAATAAATTCAGATTATAGGACTTTGAAAATTAGAAGTGATCTAAAATTTTTCAGTCCAGTGGGCATCTTGCCTCAGTTTGATGACCTCCTGTGATGGAGATGTCATTATCTCCTAAAGCAACCTATTCCATTTGTGAACAACTCAATTATTAAGAAGTTTTTCTTTGTATTGAACCTAAATTTATCTCCCCATAAAATATTCACAAGATCTAGGATTGGAAGGAAACTCAGAGATGATCAAACTCAAACTTCTCATTTCACAGTTGAGGAAAGTATGATCCAGAAAAATTCCCTGATTTATCTCCTATGAGAAAGTAGTGAAGCTAGGATTCAAACACAGGTCATTTGATTACAAATTCACTGTTCTTCCCACAGTTCAATATTGTTCCTATTGGTGATAATACTGCTTCTCAAGAATTTCAGTTGATACAAGTCACAGAGGAAGTAAGTGTCAGAACTAACTTTTTTGAGTATCACCTCTTCTTAAATCTTCTCTTTTACAGCTAAATACTCCTCCCTCCAATTCTTTCAACTTTCTATCCATAATACCAGTGGGCCAATAAATCTATTGAAAAAGACTAGATCAAATGCCAGATTTTAATGAGATTAAAAAAAAATACTTCCTGCCAAACATCCCTGTAGTAGTAATTCATCGAGAAGCAGCCCTAGAGTCAAGAAGATTTGGATCAAATCCATACTGGCTGTGTGATTCCGGGCAAGCCTCATGGTGCCACAGGTAGTTTACCCTAAGTATAAGTTTCAGAATAATCAAAGATTTGTATTAGCAGATGGAGTTTTCTCATTAGGAATTCCCTATGCTGAAGATATCACAGAGCCAGACCTACATTTGACAAATAAAGCAAATGAGATTCAGACAGGTAAAAGACCTTACCCATAGATACACAGCTAAAAAGACAACACTACTTTGCCAAGTATATCCTGTTTGGGTCACTTAACTTCACTTCTTTCTAGTTAAGTGAAATGGGACACTAATGACAATAAATTCAGATTATAGGACTTTGAAAATTAGAAGTGATCTAAGAAGAAAGATTCAAACTCAAGCCTGAGACCATAGCTATTGACACCAAAAAACAATGCCTTGGTCAGATAACAGCTAGTTTTTCTGCTATTTGAAGGGACTTGGACTCTTTGTTCTACTGGCCTCTCACATTGTTTTTGGTAGCCTTCAGCAGGCTTTAGATTCAGGGATCAAATCTCAGGGGACTCCTGAAAGTCAATGGTTTGTATTCTCTCCTCAGTTCTATGATCTGAAAAAATTAGTTCATGTTCTGAATCTGCCAGGTAAGACAGGGACTGGTGATGATATAGAATGGATAATTGGGTTCTAGATTTGGAGTTGGGAAATCTGGATTCAAATCATATTTCCTAGGCCCATTCGCTATGTGACTTTGGACAAGTCACTCAAAACTTTCAGAATCTTAGTTTTCTTGTCTGCAAAATGGGGATAATAGCACCCAAATTACCTATCTCACAGGATTGAGGTGAGGAAAATGATTTAAAATCTTAAAACAGGAAATCAATAACTATTAAGGACCCAAATATTTCAAGCACATGCCAGACATGTTGTAACCCCTGGTTTACAATGACAAAAATGAAACAGGGTCTGTCTTTTAGGAACTTACATTTTATCAGGGATAACGTGCATATGTAAGAACCCACTAAATATATGCAAACTAAATGATGCTACATAATTGTGATCTAGTCTTTCTACAATAGGTACCAGTATGATTTTATAGTTGTAAATTTATTTTCTATGGGGAACCCACAAGGAGACATTGATAAACTCACCAAAGACACAAAACAGCAATAATATAATAGCTAACAGTTATATCACACCTACTATAAACCAGGCACATTATATTAAGCACTTGACAAATATATCATTAAGTCCTTACAACAATCCTGGGAGATTGGTGCTATTATAACATCCATCTTATAGATGAGGAAATGGGGCAAGTAGATTTGAGTGACTTGCTCAAAGTCACATAGCTTATGTCTAAAACTGGATTTGAACTCAGGTTTTCCTAACTCCAGGTCCTGTGCCCTATGGGCTATACCACCTGGTGCAGCCTCTCCAGAAGCCACTCTTGGACCTCCATTCATGAAATACTAAATCTGAAGGCAGTGAGTTCAAGGAAGAATTTTGCACACATGTATTTGGATAGCACTAATGTTTTTCCATTCAGATCCTAAGTACAAGGACTGGCTGAGGGAATCAGAGTCCCTCACAGTTCAGGAGAATTGCATCTTCCCTTATTACTCAGATGAAGAAACTGAGACTAGAGAGTTAATGTAACTCGCCCAGAAAACTGGAACTAGAAGTGGGATTCTAACCCAGGTCTCCTGATTCCAAATTCATAAATTTTCCACCATTTTGCTCTGTATCATTTTTTAAGAAAAGATTTCCCCCGTGCAACTTAAAACTGTATTGGAGCAACAGGGATAATAAAGCAACTATATCCCTACCAGGAATACAGTCAAATATTCTGGGAAAGAGCCCTCATGGACTCTAACTCAGATCTAAACATGAACACAGATTCAAGGATGGCTGAACGTCCTTGGAAGCACCAGCGCCTTTGATGCCCTGACCCCACTCATGAAAGTTTTCTTATTTCAGAGACTTGTTTCTGCTGCCAAGGGACAGAAGCAGGCTTCCGTGCCAAACCCAGATATCTAGAAGAGCAAAGACTTGGAAAGAGGCGAGTGGGGGAAGACAGTATGTACCAGGGCTTGCTACCACCTCACTCTGACTCATCTCCCAGAGGCAGACAGAGCTATGTAACAGCTTACAACACCCACTGCCTGGTCCAGGCTTTGCACTCCAAGTGTGTCTCCAGGGGGCAGAGGGCTAAATGGGGAGGCAGGTGGAGGGGGGCATAGAGGTTATATGGAAGATGCATTAGCAATCCACAAGGCCAGTTAACCCACAAAGCTAGGCAGAGGATGGATGGATGGATGGATGGATGGATGGATGGATGGATGGATGGATAAGGAAGCACCACTCCAGTGTTAGATCTAGAGCTCAGGGGGCATTAAGAATGGACTGCTTTATCCAGTCACTTGATAAGAGGAAGTGGATTCATTAACCCCTCAGCAGGGGCCATGCCCAAGAATAAAGTACTCTGTTTGTATAGTAGCCTCCCCTCCATTCACTGCCTGACAGATTCAGCCTGATTTGACCCCAGGTCAAAGGTACCTAGATGACTACAATAATATCTAAAGGCTTAGCCCCCCTATCTATAAATAGGTCGGTCTGTCAGTCAGTCAGTCCTAGCAGTTATTACCCACCTAACTATGGGCCAGGCACTATGTTAGGGGCTGAGAAAACAAAGGCAGGTAAAAGACAGATCTTGGTTTCAAGGAGCTTAAGGTCAAATGAGAGAGAAGAATCCCTAACATGTTATTAAGAGAGACAGACAGACAGAGACAGAGAGATGGAAACAACTATGTATAAAAGATATGTACAGGAAAGAGATAATCAATAGAGGAAAGGCATAAGAATCAAGGGGATGAGGAAAAGTTTCTTATAGATGGGATTTTAGCAGAGACTTGGAAGCCAGGAAAGGAGTTAGTAATTAGCACTTGAAACAGATGTAGGTAAAAGTAGGAAGAGAGGGTTTTGCAGTGGAGAGAACACTGGGACTGGAGTTGGGAAGACATGAGTTCAAATCTAGACTCAGACACTTACTAGCTATGTAGCCCTGAACAAGTCACTTAATTCTGTTTGCCTCCGTTTCCTCATCTGTAAAATGAACTGGAGAAGGAAATGATAAACTATTCCAATATCCTTGCCAAGAAAACCCCAGGTGGGGTCATGAAGAGTACAACATGATAGAACAACAACAAGGAGGACAAGCATCTATTTAACAACTCTATGGTTTGCAAAGTACATTATAAATATTATCTCATTTTACCTTCACAATAATTCTGGGGGTGGGGGGGTGCTAGTATTTATTATACTCATTTCACATATGAAGAAACTGAGGCACAGAGAGTTTACATAACTTTCCCAGGGTAGGTCAGTCTCATCTTTTTGCCTCTATGTTCAACACTCTATATCCACTGCACCACCCAGTCTGACAAGAATTGATCTCCTTCACTACTTTGATACTCCTACTTCTCCAGTTTCTTTTACCTATTTTTCCATTTCCCTTTCTTTCCTACTTCCTCCACTTCCATTTCTGCCTCTCTCAGTGTGTAAGTCCTTCTCAATGGTTTCCAGGTATGAGAATTTAACACTAGCCTGTGCCCCTTTTCTTTTTCTTGGTACCCTGAAATGAGCCTTGGATTTTAAAGGGAGAGGTTTGACACTAAATTTGATTGGATCAGAGTGATCCTGACTTCCTGATTGGATTAAGCTGTAACCTGTGGGTAAGGAGAAGAGCAAACATGCATGGGGACTCTGACTCACTGGCACTGGAAAGATATGCCTTGTGCCCAGACTCAGGTCCGATCCCTCCAGAGGGGCTCAGAAGAGCCTGTCACAAGCAGCATAAATGGGGAGAGAGAAAAGTAGTAGGTCTGTCTCTTGGAGGGATGAGGTGGCTAGAACTATACCAGTGCTCTAGAGTGCTGCCTATGGGGAGTCCTGATACACTTGCATGGTTGGGTTCGGGGCTGCCTAGAAAAATGCTGGCATGCCTGAGGTCTGGTTGTGAATGGGAACAGCTGGCCACATGTAACTGGTGCCTTTCCTTTCTCTGGCCCATTTTTTATTTAATAAATAATTATCAATCAAGATATAGTCTCTAGAGAATGTTAGTCTTAACACTGGTATGATATAAATTTCCCAAAGGCAGGGACCGCATCATTTTTAAATTTTTGTGTGCCCAGTGCCTTTCACAATACCTTGCATATAGTGGGAGCTTAATAAATATCTCTGTATCTCTGCTTTCCTTCCTTCCTCTTCAGCCCATCTGCTTCCTCTTCATCTTCCTTTCATCCTTTTCAAGACTTAATTAGCCATACCAGAAAAGCCAAATATATATGGCAGGGGCAGCAAAATGGCTCAGTACTGGGGTCAGGAAGACTTGGGTTCAAATCTGGCCTCAGATACTCCCTAACTGTGTGACCCAAATCAAGTCACTTAAACCCAATTACCTATCCTTTACTGCTCTTCTGCCTTGGAACTGATATGTATATCTATTCTAAGTCAGAAGTTAAGGGCTTTTAAAAATAAATAAAATATGGTATATTTGTGGAATATATGCTTATTGTTTTTCATTTTAAAATTGGGTAGGCAGAAGATTTGAGTCTTTGTCCTTATTCAACCTCATCTTAGTTGTTTGTGGCTTTACGTAAGTCACTTAGCCTCTCTGGGCCTCAGTTTCCCAGTCTATAAAATGAAATGATTTAAGTTCTGGAGCTTCAACAAAGTTTTTGCAGGTTCCTCATTTTACAGCTTGGGAAACCAGTTCAGTAAATTATGATGAATCCAATATTACTTAGCTAATGGTCTTTCTCAGCAGGCCTCCTACCCCAATCTCCTCAACTCCATTGTTAGTGACTTGCCTCTGAGATTGCCTCCCAATTACAGTCTATGTCTTTTATGTATATAATTTTCATGTCATCTGTTCTATTAGAATGTTAGCTCCTTGCGGGTGACGATCAAGGTTTTGTCTTCCTTAGTATCCCTAGCACTTAGTACAGTGTCTAGCAAATCATTAGCACTTAATTAATGCATATTGATGATGATAATAATACCACTATATCACTATGGTTCCTTTCGTTTCATTTTTGTTTTTGTGTATCCACTAAAGGACTTTTCTTGAAGCCAATAACCCTTTGAAAAAAGCCTCCCTCTTCTAGGTCAGCATCATAGCATCACATCATTGCCACTCACAAAGTGAAGCCCAGTTTGGCAGCCCTTGACTGTTACCAAGCAGAATGATGGATTTTGAAGGAACAGAAATGCCATTAGTATAACTCACGGCCTTACAATTCCAACAGTCCCAGTAGAGAGGGCAGAAATGAGCAATGTTCACTCCTGAGAAACCAACCAAATTATGTGTTGTGTTTGGCCTGCCATATTTGCTTATTATAGTCAATGGAAAGAAAAAACAACAACCACAACAAACTCAAATCTTGGTCAATGGAAGTGAAGAAATACAAGAAAAATAACTGGGTAGTGAAACAAGGGGACTTCTACTGACATGTATAGCAATGACTTAGTTCCATATTATCCAAGTTAGGATATGTAGGGGGAAATAGTCTCCCTGAAAAAAAAAATCAATGAGCACCAATTATATGTTTAATTAATTCCAGAATTGTGCCTCTTCATGTCACCTTCCATGTATCCTTCTGAGGAAGTAAATAAATTCAACAGAAGTTAATTAAAGGCTTACCACCAAAAGTACGGTGTTGTTCTTACAGTCAGAAAGATCTGAGTTTGAAGCCTGCCTTTTGGCACTTAAATGTTTTGTGGTAGACCTCAGTTTCCTTTGTAAAATGGGGTTGGGCTCAATGACCATTGATGCTCAGTCTGACTCTACATCTAGGATCTTGTAGATAAAGAATTCTTAACTTGGAGTAGCAAAGATAGAACATTGGCCCTCGAGTCAGAAAGACCCATTTTCATGAGTTCAAATCTGGTTTCTGATATTACTAGCTGTTATAATCCTGGGCAAATTTCTTAACCCTATTTGCCTCAGTTCCTCATCTTTAAAATGAGCTGGAGCAGGAAATGGCACTTCATTATAGAATCCTGGCCAAGAAATCCCCAAATGGGGTCACAAAAATACTTTTCCCTCCATACTTTATTTTATGGATTTAGAAACATTATTCTGAGGAATCCATACACTTCACCAGATTTTATAAAGGGATCCAGAGCATTGTCTCCCTGCCTTCCTCCCTTCCTCTCCTGCCCATCTGCTTCCTCTTTATCTCTCTTTCCTTCTTCCCAAGATTTAATTAGCCATACTAAGAAAGCCAAATATATAAAGATACATGGTAGGAAAAGCTAAGTGGTTCAGTGGATAAAAGCCTTGCGATCAATAACAAACTTATTAAATGCTATGTGCCAGGCACTGTGCTATAATCCTGTGTACAAAACACCATGCTAGATGCAACAAATAAAAAAATGCAAAATAACAGTCCCCATACTCAAGGGTCTTGCAAAATAATGAGAAAATTATAAGTACAAAGGCAAGGATAATATATAAGGTGACACATAAAGGAAAGCTCAGAAGTGCTCAAGGAAATTTTGAAGAAGGTGATTGGGCTTCAAGGGAAGTCAAGGACCTGAAATTATTTCAAAAAACTATTGAGCCTCTGTGGACGGCTTAAAAAGAACTGACACTTTCATCATCACACTCAAGAAATATTAAGTGCCCACTAGCACATATTATGTATGTGCCATAGAGAGTAAACTTAATACACTGTGCCTACATCAAAATGGCTTCTGACCTGGGACTAAAGTATTTTCTAGCAGCATTTTTATCCTACAAATGAGCCAGTTTTCTATCCGAAACCATCTTCTATTCCTTCATAAATCCTTCCAATGACAAGGCTTCATAAAAATGTTTTAATTCCCAATGGAGCATTTCATCTTAATCCTGTCTTGATGCATTTGCTGAATAAAGCCAGAACACGTCTAAGATGAATGAAACTATTTCAGTTATACTTCAGGGTAGCAATTGTCAACATTTTAAGTTTCATAGGTTAGTTACTGCTAAATCAACCAGAATGCCTCCAGAGCAGTATGTCCCTGCCCCCACTGCACTACTTGGTCATTCCACCCACAGACTTTGATGTGACCATGAAATGTGGGAATAGGACTGACTAGGGGTCTTCAGAAATGATTGTTTTAAAAACTTAAAAGTGGCTATGACCTAGAGACCATGGCTAAAGTTCAGACTAGGTCCACTTCAAGCAATTTAGCGTCAATGAGGTAGAAAAATGTATTAATTTTTCCAATAGTTGCTGTGACAGTCAGTTAATATCCACAAATTAAGCACCTATCCATATATTGCAGTCTGTTAATAATACAGAGAACACAGAAAAAGACAAGTTCTTTGCCTTCCTGAAAATCATCACTTTGTGGGAAGACAATAATTATTGAAACAATCAGAAAACAACAAACCTTAATTGATAAATTCAAATTTGATAAACTGATGTCTCTTCATATTGCTTCAGTCATATTACAGAGATTATCAGAGTCTGCAGGAACCCAATTAAGAGAGATAAGTATAAACTGAAATAGTCAAGATTATGCAATCTTGGGGGGCAGCTGGGTAGCTCAGTGGATTGAGAGTAAGACCTAGAGATGGGAGGTCCTAGGTCCAAATCTGGCCTCAGACATTTCCCAGCTGTATGACCCTGGGCAAATCACTTGACCCCCATTGCCTAGCCCTTACCACTTTTCTGCCTTGAAGCCAATACACAATATTGACTCCAAGATGGAAGGTAAGAGTTAAAAAAAAATTATACAATCTTGGAATTGGGAAGACATTCTCATTATGAGGGATGGATCTCTTGTAAGCCCTGACAAGAGCAAGAAAAGTAAAAAGGAAGCTTTGTAGCTAGAGATCAAATATTTTTGTCCCTTTGGATTAGTATTCTGTGGCTAGATAGTAAAAGAAAATAATAATTAGTAAAATAAATACTAATAATCTAATAATGAGAGCTATCCAAAAGTGGAATGAGATTTCTTAGAAGGTAGTGAGCTCCTACTCAATCGAAGTCATCAAACAATGGCTATATGCCATTTGCCAATGATATTGTAGAGGTCAATTCTTATTCATAGATTTTGAGCTTGGAGATTACCTAGTCAGGGATAATTTCTGAGTCCTGGATTCTTTGGGAAGTCTGGTAAAGCCTATGGATCCTTTCTCAGAGTAATGTTTTGAAAATGCATAAAATAAAATATATAGATCTACTAAGGAAACTATATTGAAATAAAGATGCAATTTTCCCCCATTCACATTCTTAGACTCCCCTGAAATCTATTCTCAGAGCCACTGGATAAGGCCTAGGGAGGCAAAGTCATTTGTTCAAGGTCATATAGGGGATAAAAGGCAATACAAAGGATTTGGACTCTGTCCCATGACTACAAATCCAGTACCCTTTTTGCCACACCATTCATAAGGGCAATGGAAAGGAAACTACAAAAAGCTAAGTTCTCTAATAGGCTCCAATCATCCCAGCATAACAACTATTATGGCCCTAGAACCTAAGGCAGATGTGGTTAGGCATAGTCATGTCCACTTTTTTTTTTCCCCTTAACATTCTTTTTCTTTTTTAATTTTGAGTTTCAAATTCTCTCCCTCCCTCTCTCAATATAATCAGTGGTAGTAAAAATATTTTTTTTTTTAACACAGAAGAAAAGGATGGAGTGGAAAAAAGCGATTGAATGACATCAGTCTCTTGCTCTGACTTGTGGCCATCTAAACTGGGAATTGTCCCAAGAAAAGAAGCATTTACAAGCAAAGCTATCATCTTAGAAATAAGGGCAGCTATTCTAATGGTGTCCTATCAGGTATTATTCTTCTTGCTTTAAACAGCTAATTCTCCTCTGTCTTCATCTCCCAGCAGAATGGGCTTACCATATTTCCCAACACATAGCAGATGCTCAATAATACTTGTTGAATTAATTGATTGAATGAATGACAGCCATGCTATGGTTTCACTTAATTATTTCCTATGTATGTTTGTTCAGATATATATTGCTGTAGGTGCAGGGTATAGGATAGCTAAGTGGTTCAGTGGATACAGAGCTAGGTCTGGAATTAGAAGATTCATATTCCTGAGTTCAAATCTGGTCTCAGACACTAGCTGTGTGACTCTGGGAACCCTGTTTGCCTCAATTTCCTCATCTGTAAAATAAGCTGGAGGAGGAAATGGCAAACCACTCCAGTATCTTTGCTAAGAAAACCCCAAATGGGGTCACAAGGAGGGGGGAGAGGGTTACTGTAACAAAAGAGAATTCAAAATCAGTGCCAGAAATTGAAAATGAAATCAAATGTCACTGAACATCAGGACTGAAACGTTTTAGGTATTCCCGCTGCAGTGCGTCTCATGAGGAAAACATCAATAATAAATATATTCAGATTCCCTTCTCCCTCATAAAATATAAATTCCATAAGGGCAGAGAATGTTTCCTTTGTGTCTTTGTTTCCCCAGCCTCTAATATGGTGTTTGACATATAGAGTAGCAGCTCAATAAAGCTTGGTTTATTGACTGATAGCGTCCACAATAAACATCTAGATAATTCTCCATTTTTAACATACTAAGAATGAGACGTAAAAGGTGTCAATGAAAACTCTGATATAATAGAGTTAACTTCTGAGTTGGACATACAAATTGAGTTAGAAGGGGCTTTGAGGATTATTTATGAACTGATCATTTTATAGATGAGTAGATTAAGGCTGAGAGATTTAAGTGACTGTGCCCACATGGGTAGTAAATAGCAGCATCAAGAATCAAACACATCTCTGACATATTCAGAACTTTTCACTATGGATGTGTGTTTATTGAAAAATAGTAGGAATATAAGAGGCTGGGGCAATGAGGTAGCACAATGGACAGAGCTGTAGGTCTGGAGTCAGGAGGAACTGGGTTCTAATGTGACCTCATTCACTTCCTAGCTGTGTGACCCTGGTTAAGTCACTTAATCCAAATTTCCTAGTCCTTACAACTCTTCTGTCTTAGAGTTAATATTTAGTATCTACTTAGAGTAGACTCTAATACAGAAGATAAAGGTTAATTTTTTTTTAAGAATATAAGAGGCAAGGTGGTGCAGTAGGGAAGGTATAGACTTTGAATCAGGTGTAAATCCTGCTTCAGACACTTAGAGCTGGGTGACCCTAGACTAATCACTTAAGTACTCTATATCTTAAATGCCTTGATTGTATAATGAAGAGATTGGCCTCAGATGCCTCTACTGTCTCCTTCAATTCTAAATCCATGTTCCTCTGATTCTAGGATAAACAAGAATGGGAGATTTTTTTCCCTTCCAAATTCTCTTTTTAGCCCTTATCCTCCCTTCCTCCCCACCTCCACCAAGAACAATGATTTAAAGACCACAGAAACAGCTTAAGTGGCTCCTTTGTTTCCATTTGCAAATTTGCAAGGGAATCCACATTCTCAGTAGATGAGCCAAGACCCTCCACAACTTTTTGTGGAGGGGCTAAGCAAAGTCATCTCTAAATTAGATGAGAGTCTCCTTGGGTGGTATTTGTAAGGCTCACCACTAACTCCCTTCCATTGGAGCACAGAATCACCAGGTTGGAATGAACCTCAGTAACCATTTAGTCCAAACTCTCTAAGAATCAATCCCCTCTGCAAGATACATGACTGCCAGTCAACAAGCATTTAATAACCACCTACTAGCAACTGTGATAAGCCCTAGGGATACAAAGGAAACCAAAAGTCTTGTTCCTAACATCAAGAAGCCCATAGTCTAATGAGGAAGACAACTATGTACAGGATAAATTGGAGATTATCTTCAATGAAGAGGGAGGAGGGGGAAGGAAATGGAAAGTCAAGATTTGGTGGAGATTTGAAACCAAAGAACCCAAGAAGCTAAAAGGAGGCAGGAGACCTCCATTGGAAGTTACTACCTCCAGAAACAATCCATTCTACTTTGTGAGGGTCCTAATGCTTAGGAAGTTTTTCCTGACATCAAACCTGAATTTTCCTCTTTGCAACTTCTATTCTTTGCTTCCAGATTGCCCTATGAGGACAAACAGGATAACAGAGCTATTTTTTGTTCACGTTGACAGTCCTACAAATACTAAATGATAACTGTCACATTCCATTCCACCCTTCAATCTCTTTGCAGACTACACATTCCTAATTCTTTCCAACACTCTTCAGAGAGCAGGAACTCAAGGCCTTTTACCATCTTCATTGCCTTTCTCTGTGTCTTCCAAGTGACTGAAGTCCTTCCTAAAATGGGGCTTATAAAATCAAACATAATAGTACACATGTGGTCTGGCTAGAATACAGTTCAGCAGGGCTTCCCCTATCTTTGGATACCTCAACTACTCATCTCTCAATGCAGCCTAAACGCTTAGCTTTCTCAACTGCAATATCACCATCACTCAACTTTTTCTAGAGGTCATACTGTCACCTATATAATCATATAATCAGCTGTGTGATCTCAGGCCAATCACCAGATCCTTTTGGATTCTGCATTTTTTCTTCTATAAAACAGAAACAGAGTAAGGAGTCACATAAGTAGCTCAGAGATTAGAGAGCTGGGCCTGGACTCAGGGAGACCTGAGTTCAAATCTAGCCTCAGACATGTCCTGTGTGACTGTGGGCAAGTCACTTAACCTCTTATTGACTGACAAAAATATCCACTGAATATAGCAAACCATTCCAGTATCCTTGTCAAGAAAACCCCATGGAGAACTATGGTCCATGAGGTCCCAAAGAGTCAGACATGACTGAACAAGGGCAAGATAGTACATAGAGTACTGAAACTGGAATAGGGAGAACATGGGTGCAATTACTGACTCTGACACTTACTAACTTTGTAAACCCAGGAAAGTCACTTAATCTCTGTGTCTTAGGCAATTCCCCTGCTACTTATCCATTAAATCATTGAGGTTTAGTGAGGTCTTGGTGACTAAAATTACAAATCCTTTGTGTATTTGAGTAAATTAGAAACAAAAATACTTGCTCTAACTGTTTCTCTTAATGGAATGAAATGAGATTTTAAAAGCAAATATACTTTGCCAAATTAAAAATAAAATCCACAGATCCATTGTTTTCAGGATAGGATAGGGATAGAAGGATTTACAATGAGGTTTCTTCTTTTGTCTACATTCCTCCTTTCTTCAGAACAATAACACTTAATATCTCTATTTTCAAAACTGTTTTACATATTAATTCATTGAATTCTTACAGTAACCTTGTGATATAAGGTGATCAGGTATTATTACCTTCAATTTTTAAAAAAGTAAAATAAACGGAAATAAAGATTAAGCAATGTGTCTAAAGTCACATAATTAATTAGTACTAGTTAAGACCAGAACCAGAGCTAGAATTCAGATATCCTCAGTCCAGACTGAGACCAGACCACAGATTCTTCCTATGTCCTTTGGGAAAAGTTAGGCTTGTGGTTTTCCAGAAAGTTCTCTCTATATATTTTTTACATTTGGTCACACCGACTTTAACACTTTCAATGAGACTTTCAATACAATTCAACATATATAAGTCAATTTAATTCCATTAATAGCAAGAACTATCCTTGTTAGTACTAGTAGCCATCTTCTTAAATCAAAAGTTCAGTTCTTTTATCCATTAATGTGTACCATGCTAACATTCTAGCTGGCATAAAAATAAATCCCTATTGTCACTCTTCAGAATTTTCATGATGGACAAAATTTTCCTTCATTTGCTGCAAGTTCTTTGTGTATATGAAAAGTTCAGGAATCGAAGGAGTTGGAAAATCTGAGGTTTTATATATATATAATATGTCAGATACGGTCTGGTCAGGGCATAGTATTTCAGGATGTCCCAGATCCTTGGATTCCTGACCGTCTCTTCTTCTCTCTTAATACACCCCAAGAGCTTAGTTTTCTCAATAGCCATATCATATTTAATATATACACTACCCCAATTATCCTCCCTAGACTTATAGAACATAAACTTCTAAGGATTCAATGGTGGATTTGCAACTGTATCTAGGCACCATAGTTAACTGTATCCAGGTATATACCTCCCTCAGTAAGATGTGTGATGGAGGAGAAATAGGAACTGGACTTTTAATTTCATCAGTATATGGAGCCCTTGGTAAAGAGCTCCTTCTGCCAATAGAAATCAGCCCTTCTCTGTAATTTATGGTTTTAAAGAGTTTCCCAGAACCCTAAAAGGTTATGTAACTTAAACAAGGTCACATAACCAGGTTGTGTCCAAGCCAGGACTTGAACCCATGTAATCCTGTTTCCAATGCTATCCTCTCTTACATGGTGCCTCTACTATGATGGAATATTACTGCTGAAATCTATAGGTTTACAGATTCACTAAATTTCTCTCAGGGAGGTCAAAGTGTTGCCCTGAAATCCACAAAATATTAAAACTCTCAGAGGAAAGCATTCATACTACTGGATAGGTTCTATATAGAGGATATAGCAAAACAGGGACAAGAATTACACAGAATGAAAGGGCTCACATGGGTTATAATCAGCACCAGTGGATGGAGTCTTCCACTCATGAGGTCATTTATAAAGAGAAGCTCTCTGTAACTTCTGCCTGAACCAAGTTAAGTGTATCTGAAACTGTACATTCCTAGCTGACAGCCAGGTTTAATATCCATTAGCAATAAGAAGAGAAAGGTTAGGCAGGGAGCCAGGAAGAGAGGATTTATGTATAGTGACTGAACCTGAAAAACTGTCAGGTGGGAAACAAGAAAGTGAAGAATCATAAGCAAAACATCACAGGGCAGCTGGTTAGCTCAGTGGATTGAGAGTCAGGTCTAGAGATGGAAGGTCCTGGGTTCAAATGTGGTCTCAGAAACTTCCTAGCTGTGTGACCCTGGGCAAGTAACTTAGCCCCCATTGCCTAGCCCTTACTAATCTTCTACCTTAGAACCAATACCCAGTATTGATTCTAAGATGGAAGGTAAGGGCTTCATTAAAAAAAAAAGACTTTAAAAATAAATAAATAAAAGAAAAACATCAGTGACAGGAATTGTTCCCAAACTGTCTCAGTCAATCAACTAGCATTTGTTAATGGCACTGGGTAAATAGTTTTGTTTTGTTTTGTTTTTTTAATAGTCTTTGCATTTGAAGAATTTATTTTTGACCCTATAGAGAGCTTGGAGTTTATTGAGTAAGAGAGTGACACCATCAGACCTCTACTAAAGGAAAAACTATATGGGCAGTAGATTGAAGAATGGAGAGATAAGGCAGGGAAACCAAATTAAGAGACTTTTGCTATAGTGTTGGTAAAAAATTACAAAGGCTTGAATTGAGTACTGACCTTTATATCTGCTTAAAACTGTCTTGCCCCTTCTAACTGCCTATTTTCCCAGAAGATTCCTTTTTGTTTCATCTAAAATTGCTGATGCAAAGGCAACTGCTATAGCTGAATGAGGAAACCTAGGTTCTCCTCTTGTCTTTGATCCTTAGTGCACTGTATAATCCTGATCAAACTCTTTAACTCCTGAGTGCTTCTCTTTTCTCCTCTACAAAATGGGCATAATGATATCTTCCAGGATGGACTACTGTCACAGGGATCAGGTAAAATGGTGTATGAAGAAGTACCATGAAAAACTCTAAATCTAAGTAGTAAAGTGGAGGCAGTGGTAGGGGAGTTATATTTCTAAATTTTTGTTCTTAAGCCTCTTTAGGGGCTTATCCTGAAAGGAGAAAACAAAAACAAAATAAGGAAAGGTGAAAAGACGCAGCGCAATCAGACACACTCTGCAAGAAGCAGTCTTGTTTTACAACTTCATAATATTCCCCATAGCAGCTAATGGTTTATTATGTTCAACCAAAAGCACTCCATCTGCTTTCACTTATTTGCAATTAAGAGTGATGAGCTCCAAAAGCACAAATATCATCACCACTCTCAATGGGTTTGAATTTCTCCATCTTTCCCTCTCCTGGCCTTAAATCTAAGGAAGGACAAGAAATAAATTATCCCAAACTAGACAGCCTGCTATTTCACCTGAGACATGAAAGTGTCTAATAACTAGGTCCCTTTAGTAACTTTAGTACCTCAAAACTCTTTTGATGGGTTTCGAAGTAGCCCTCTGTTATACTCAACTTCATCAAGGCAGGTATTTTAGAGGGGATTCATTTGCTTTGTTTTTATGTTGAATCTTCTCTACCTTTCACTAAGGAGCCAGGCTCTATCAGTTCCCAGGCTGGTTTAATTCTTCTCAAGTAGACATGACTAAATTGTGATTGTTAACACAAAAAAGTCTCTAACTGCCAAATTTCTACCAAATAATCTCATAGTAAGCTTATGGAGAACAGAGCCTATTTCATTTTTGTCTTTGTATACCTAGCACAGTGCCAGGCATGGAGCAGGTACTTAATGAATGTTTACTGAATTGAAAAATTCAAGAACAATGTTGTATTTCCTATTTCAATTACTTATGCTATTTAATTCATCTGTGATCCACCCCTTCTGAGAAAAAGAAGGAAAACACCAAACCTGGAGATTTTTCATATTATTTAATCCATTCTAAGTAAACTTCCTTTAAACTGATTTTTCTCTAGCATTATCACAAATACCACAAAATTATCACAACCAACCAACTCCAGGATGTTTTAGGGAAAAATCCCAGGGACCAATTCTTAATTAGAGGATCACAGTCAAGGAGCTAGATAAGATCATGTTAATAGTTAGCTAATCTCCTGATTTACAAAGGGGGATACCAAGGTCTAGAAAGGTTGAGTAATTTACTTAAGATCATCAATAGAGCAGGTGGTTAGAGTCAGGATTTGAATTCAGGGCCTCAGATGCTAAATTTCATACTCATTCCCCTGTACCAGACTCTCTTTCTGGTATGGGTTCTTAAAATGGAATCCATGAACTTTTTCAAAAAAAATTTTGATAATTACATTTCAAGGTAATTGTAATTTTGTATATTTTATTTTATGCATTAAAAAAACTATTCCAGGAAGGGATGTCCAGAGTGCCAAAAGGGTCCAAGATACAAAAAATGGTTACGAATTCCTGCTCTATGGGGCTCTTCAGAATTCAGTATTTACATTTCTACTTCTAGGAGTGAATGGGGAATTTAAAGGTTACTTTTATTACATAAAAACACCTTTTTCATAAAACACTTCATGAGCATGTGGTTAATATGTTGTTACTACCAAGCCAGGGAAACCAATACGTGGGAAACATCTCCAAATCCTGGGCATGCTTCTGACATGTGGTAATATTTAGGCACAAAAAATGAAAGAAAAAAAAATCTAAATGTGATGGTCAAAGAGATGAAGAATTTACACAAAATACTTTCACTTCTTATCACCCATGCAATTCTTGCTTTTCTAAAGAGCTGTTCTCTGTAAACTTCCATGAACTATATACCTCAATAGCTCTAGTTGTCTCTGGGGAGGAAAGATTTTTGCCTGGACAAATAACCAGTCTTTCTGTTACATCTAAAAACCATTCATTTTTTGTACTTCTGGGCATAAATTCAAATCTGCAGTGGATTGTGGTGTGTATTATATCCTAGAGACTAACTTGGGTGCCACACATCAAAAGCTACCACTTCTAAGGTGTTCTGTGGCTGCTTAGTCATTTCACTTTTTAATCAAATCTCTGTTCATGCCCTGAATCCACAACCTCACCAAATGCAGAACACTCTGAGATGGAAGAGACTGAGAACTATTGAACTTCTATCTTCCTTGGACAGGCCATTAAGTCTTCCTTCCTCTCAATGTTTTTGGGGGTTTTTCCTCCAATTTTTCCCCTAAAAATTTCCCCTTCTAATAGTATGTTTGACTCTAAAAACACACTTAGAAGAGTGTCATGATGGACCCCTCTTTAGTATTTCTCTCCTCTACCACACAGAATATTTATTTTTAGAAGTTGTCATCAGGAGTCAATAGTGAAAGGGTATTGCTCTTGTGCTACTTTCCCAACTAACATTCAGTACAATCACACAGGTTTTCTATGGAATATACCAATAGGAGGCATATGGATGACATTTAAAGGCAATTTTAACCCAGTGCTGAGAGCAAAAGGACAGGTAGGCGGCACTGGGGATAGAGTACTGGTTCTAGAATCAGGAAGTTGTGAGTTCAAATGTAGCCTCATATTCTTACTAGCTATGTGGCCATAAGCAAGTCATTTAATCATGTTTGTTTCACTTTCCTCATCTGTAAAATGACCTGGAGAAGGAAATGGCAAACCACTCCAGAATCTTTGCCATGAAAACTCCAAATGGGATCATGAAGAGTTGGACACAACCCAAACAACTGAACAACAACAACAACAACAACAACAACACTGAGTGCAAGAGATTAAGATTAAGTCCCAGATTTTTCTTTTCCTAGTTCCTTCACCCACTGACTAACTGCCTATGAATTAGTTGCTTAAGTTCCATGGATGTTAAGATTTCACACGTAGAAAAATCACTTTTGGGATGAAGTAAGTTCCCTTAACCAAAGACTCAGGAACAGGGTATAATCAAGCTACAAAGGGGAGAGAAAGAGACAGAGAAAGAGGAAGAGGGGGAGAGAGAGAGAGAGAGAGAGAGAGAGAGAGAGAGAGAGAGAGAGAGAGAGAGAGAGAGAGAGAGAGAGAGCGAGAGAGAGAGAGAGAGAGAGAGAGAGAGAGAGGAAGGAAGGAAGGAAGGAAGGAAGGAAGGAAGGAAGGAAGGAAGGAAGGAAGGAAGGAAGGAAGGAAGGAAGGAAGGAAGGAAGGAAGGAAGGAAGGAGGGAGGGAAGGAGGGAGGGAAGAAGGAAGGGAAGAAGAAAGGGAGGGAGGGAGGAAGGGAGGAAGGGAGGGAAGAAGGAAGGGAGGGAGGGAGGAAGGGAGGGAAGAAGGAAGGGAGGGAGGAAGGAAGGAAAGGAGGGAGGGAGGAAGGGAGGGAGGGAGGAAGGAAGGAAAGGAGGGAGGGAGGAAGGAAGAACTTTTTCCATAGAGGAAAAAATATAACCACCTATTCTAATTGGAAAGCAAGAGCAAATGGTTTTTAAAATGATTATTTTGTTAGTAGCACTTCTGGTAGTGCTAGTTAAACAGTCTTTAGCTTGTTTGCCTGAAATTCAAATATAATATCTACCATAATAGACAAAGCAACCCAGAGATATCTGCAGCTTTTTTGAGAATTTTCCACCTTTAATTAAATACAATAAAAATATAATAGATAGTATTTGTACCACACCTTAAGGTGTGCAAGGCACTTTATAAAATATTATTTCATTTGATCCTCACAACTCTGGGAGGTAGGTGCTACTATTATCCCCATTTTATAAATGAGGGAAATGAAGCAGACAGAAATTAAGCAACTTGCCCAGAGTCACACATCTAGGAAGAATCTGAGGCAAGATTCTGCTTTGGGTGAAACTTAACCAAAGCACATTCCCACAGAAGCAAATGAATGGTAGCAGAACAAATGCTCTCTCAATGGATCCCAAAGCAAGAAGGGATGTCTTTTTATTTATGTTGCCAGTCTTCTTTGGAAAAGAGCCCTGAGTACCCTACAAACTGGCTTTTCAAAAGGAGAGTTAAACATGATAGCTGGTTCCAATAGTGTGGTATTCAATATGGAGCAAACACTTTTTATAAATGGAAAATAGACTTCATTTCTTCATATCACTGCAAAGTACCTTACATTTTGGAAGTTTAGGAACCTCCAGGCCACTATTCTAAAAAGCAAGAATGAATTTGATAGTTTTCTCCATTGAAATCTGAGGACCTGTAGGAATTGTTTGCAGATTTGCTCCTCAAATGAGGGGATGAAGGGAATAAAATATGGTAGTTTGTACTGGTGCTTTCATAATTCAGCTCTATAAACCTCAGTTTGCTTATTTGTGAAATTAAAAAAAAAACTATTCTCCATACAAATGTATGTATCTGTACCTCTTGACTAAAAGTATATATGTAAAGGGTGAGGGCTCAGAGAAGAATATTGGTATTGATCATTTAGGAAGAGTTTGAATATAAGTTGCTGAGTATAACACCTGTAACACTTACCTCACAGGCACATTGGCTATAACAACAGCAACAAGAAACGAAGGAGCAGTTGAAATACAATTTACACCCAAGTCAAGTCATCACCCTGCATGTCATTGGTCCTCTTCAAAAACAAAGCAACAATAACAACATTAATAAAAATATTTATTTAACCCTTTGAGGTTTTCAAAGCACTTTACATATTATCACATTTGGCCCTCATCCCTCTTTAAAATGGGTGCTATTAGTGTGCCCATTTTACCTATGAGGAAACTAAATCTGACAGATGTTAAATGATTTGATTAAGATCATACAGCTAGGTAGGATTCACATTCAGAACTTTCTGCCTCCAGCTATACCAATTAATATTGTTTACAATTAGGCCCCAATAAATGTGAATAATGAATCCTGTAGATTTTAACTCATTAACATAAACTTATTTAAGCAACTATTCTCTGAGCCCATACTGGCTTCACAAAAGTAAAAAGGTAACCAGAGAGATAAGCAGGCGAAAGAGGCTAGACAAGAATCCCAGTCAAGTTTGCCCATTTTTTAAAATTAAAAAATAAATAAAATTGAAATGAGGAAGCTTCTGGACTCTTGTACTAGTTAGCCATCACACACTGTTAATCTGGAAAGGTCTTTCACCTTTGTTCATGAGGTCTCTTTTATATTTCCTTTCCTATTCCTTCCCAGCAAGGGTAGATTTCTAGCAAAAATGGCTCCCCAGATACTGGGATAGTTCATCTAACTCTTCCCTCCTCACACTGAGATCTTTCCTGCCCTCCCCACCTCCAAAACCCCCTCCCACTCAGCTCTGTTCCTCATCTCCAGAAGAAGCAAAAATCTGGTAAATATTACACTTAGAAGGTAACAGGTTTGGAATGCTCGGCATCCCAGGCTCAATGCAGTTCCTTCTTGGCACCTCCACATATTCACTCTTGCTTCTTGCCAGACTGCCTTTGGCTGCTTTGTACAATTCAAATAAAGATATCAAAACCCCCTCCAACTCTATAAACATTTGCACTGTTTGCTAATCAAAGGAGCCAATAAAAGCCATACCATCCAAAAAATAATCGACATTCTCAACTTACTCTTTTTCATTTCTGACCCTAATGAACGTTTCCCATTTTTCAATAGTCATGTCTTCATAAATGTAACCCAATGGAACACCACGTTAGTAGCATCTCTTTTACTCTCAACCCTTTTCTGCAGTCTGCAAAGACCAGCCTTTGGTCTATACCAATTCACGGATCAGTTCCTCTGGGCTGCAAATGTAGGTGAGGGTGAAGGCTCAGAGATGGTATTTGTCAGTCATGAAAAGTTTGAATAAGAGTTAATTATTTTAAAGGAGGATAAAGCTAGTATCATGCACACTAGCCAAGGAAGAGATAAACACTGAGCTCAATAAAATCAGAAGACCATTTTTTACAAGCATTTACATAAGGAGGAGCTGAAATTTTCTTCCAGGTAAGCTACCAGCAATTAAATCGTTCTACCCTGGATTTCCTTACCTGACTGTGGTGAGGAATATACTAGTGCAGACAACTAAGTGTAATCTTCATGCCCTCATCACATTATCAGGGAGTAGGCATCTCCTATCAATCATGCACTCTGGGTCAAATAATGAAGAGTAAGCAGAGTGAATGGAAAACGGATACCTTTTCAAGGGCGACTGATCCTTTGCTTTCCCTCCACCTTGAAATTCTATCTGCTAAACAGAAAACTGGTCACTGGAAAAGTACATACACTTTTTTTTCCCTCAGTATACAAAAGCAAAATACAGTGAATGAGCCTCATTTCTCTCTGAACCCGAGGAGAGAGATAATGTTGAGGTGAAAGAGGGAAAATAAGATTGTACAAGAACCAACAAATGCAAACTTGGGTTTTTTCCTGGTACAAATGCCAAGATGGGGGAAGAAACTAAGAGAATTTTCCCAGGGCATCCTCCTATCTCCTTGATCTTTTATCCTACATTGTTTAAACAGTTTCTTCTCCACTGGCAAAACATGGGGAGAAAGGAGAAAGGGAGAGGGAGGGAGAGAGGGAATGGAAGGGGGAAGGAGATGGAGATACATGTAGAATTTGGGAATTAGAGAGGAATTAAGAAGGGTGGTTTCTTTTTGTTATTTTTGTCCCAACCTATAAATCCTCTGGTAAAAGAAGTCTACCTCCAAGTGAGGTAGACTCCCTCTGCCAATGCTGATTATAGCTACTCTACAACTATATTTCAAAGATCATAGATTTAGAATTGAAGAAGCATTTAGAGATTGTCTGATTAAACCCCTTCATTTTACAGGTGGGGAAATAGAGTCATTGAAAGATTAAAAATGACTTGCTGAAAGTCACAGCTAGGGGGCAGCTGCACCATGCCATCTTTCTTAGCTTCCTAGAGCAGAAATTAAATGACTTATCTAGGGGAAGCCAGCCAGCATATCAAACTTGAACCCAGATCTTTGTAACTCTAAGACATCTTCTGATGTTATCTCTCAAGACTTGTCATAAGGATTATTATTAATTTTATTAGTATTATTTGACTATTATGAATTTATTTTACCAATGGGAAAATGAGGCCAAAAAGAATAAGTAATCCATCCATTAATAAAAATATACTATACTCTCTTATTTGACTATTACAATAATTAAAGTCCTACTTTCAACAAATGAAATGGTTTGAGAGTATTCAAAGGAGCTAAAGGCTATACAGAAAAATTAAAAAGCAAAACAACAAGAAAACATAATCTTGATGTCATGTGTGTGTGTGTGAATGAAGGACTCAATTTCCAATCCTCCATTTTCTTTCCCAATAAATATTACAAAGAATAGAATTAAATATATACCATGCACATATATCTGTATGTATGTACTATATGTATAGGTAGGCACTGAAGAAAGAGTAATATTAGGTAATCTCTCTGGAAGCTGGAAGCCAGAAGAGTCTAAAGAGATTGAAGACCAGACCTCTTCTCTCTCTCTCACCAGCTTGGTACAATCCACTAATCTCCACCAGGGAAAGAGAATCCCATACCAATGGGTTTTGGGCCTACAGTTATAAAGCTTAAGTAGGTAGATTTGGTATATACCAGTATTGGCAAAGGTTTTCAAGTTCAAGTGCCCAGAGGGCACATTCAAGCTGTGTCTGAGCCCCCAGCATTACCCAAGAGAATGGAGGGAGGAATTGCTTGTTTTGGGAGGCTGGTCAGAGGGCTGGGACACGCAAAAAATGTCCTCTGGTGATGGGAAGAGAGGGGAACGGAGCAGCTCCCCAAGTGCCAGCTGGGCACGTGTGCCAATTCTTCACCAATGCTGGTATATATATAGATCCAAAGTTCTTCAATTGCTTGCAGCTATTAGATGGTACATCAGAAGTGGTACATTGGGTCAGATATTAGCACAGCTGTGAAAAGAGGTTGCCTTCATTGTCCCACACAGTATCTTTCTGCACCCTTTCTCCTTCCTCCCTTGCCTAGTTAGTATCTTTTGAACCAGGCATGGACAAAGTGAACCAGATACCCCCAGTCTGGAAGTGCTATATTTTGTAAATTAACACACAAAGAAATTATTGACTTCTTGTGTTACCCCCTTCCACAATGACCCAGGGAGAAGGCAGGGTTTAACCCAAATGCACAGATTCCTAAAGCTACAATTACATAAATTAATAGGGGAAACATTTTGGGTGGGAGTGGTACTCCTTGAATCACACCTCAAGCTATATGACTACCTGTGGAAGGAGAGGATAAAGGACACAGTCAGGGGCTGTTGTGTGTGCTGTATACTTGTTTTTATTTGCTTGTTTGTTGGAGGAAAAGGTAGAGAAGATGGGGAGTGAATCACTAGTATTTGCCATTAGTGTTTGCAAAGGAGGTAGGGCTGGGAATGAAAATATCTGATTCACACATGCAAAAAAATAAATGAAGATTTAAAAGGAAAAAAAAACAACTTTGGTCTCTTCCACACTTGGAGAAACAAAGTATTTCCCAAAACAAAGGGGAGTAGTAAATGAAATAAATGGCTAGCCAAAGTGAGATCCTTTATAATGTTATGGGGAATACAGGCAAGTATTGCATGGAAAACATTAGAGTCAGAAGCACTAGACTCAAATCCTACTTCTATTACTTCTTCCTACCTTCTACCTTTGTGACCTTTTATAAGTCACTTCCCTTCCCTGAGAATTGTTTCCTCATCTTTAAAATCAGGAACTTGGGGCTCAGTGTTCAAGTTTCCTTCTAGATCGAAACCCAAAGTTCTATCAGGCTTTTCCTGCCTGAAACAGCTGAGTTTTCAGGGACGTGACTCTACATCTTATCCTGATCCAAGGGTCATGTTATAACAGAGTTAAGCTGCATATATTGCATTTCATTAAGTATTGTGGAAAAAATGTCATCATTGACACATACAACATTTGCTCCAATCCTTTCATAAGTGCCTTTATCATGCTGATGAGCCTACCCAATTTTTTTCTAGTTCAACTTATTTTATTAAAGGCCAAGGGGGCTGACTGTCCACGATAGCCCAATTATCTTGGAGATGCCATTGCTTTTCTCTCTAAAGTAGAAGTTTCATCACTCTTCTGAGGACTGACATCATCTTTTTTAAGGCTCAGGCTCTAGGCTTTAACAGTTAAGTGTTTTGAAAGCTGAGTGCTTTAACAGTTGAGGGAGATGAAAAGAAAATGGATGTGGGATGGTTTGTGTAACATTTCAGTAGGAGAAATAAGGAAATCGGCAGATTATCAAAATGTATCATCATTTAAGGAATCAGATGGTTTCAGGTCCTCCTGATAAGAAGCAAATTGAAGTGGGATATGTTCATTCTCTTTTTCCCATCCATCTCCAACCCAATTCAAACTCTGACACTAGAGTAATATCCCTCTTACAAAGTAAGACCCACATTTCCTTTGCTATAGTTTTTGGGTGGTATTGGGTTTTCTCAACTTCCCCTCACACCCCCACTCCACTCCCTGCCCCCAGCAGATACTGTATTAGCTAAATCCCTTAAACTAGATACTAAAAAATATGGACGTATTTATTTTGCTATGGCTGGAGAAGAGCACTTGAAAGGGGGAGTGCAAAAAAGGAAGGTAAAATCAGAGGCCTCAAAAGAGCTGATAGACAGAGAAATTTCTAACTCGAGGCAGTGGAGCTTCCTACCAGTGAGTCACCTTCTTGGCTTGTCACCGGTAGCCTTGAGATCAAAAATACAAAGGGTGACATCTTCACAAAATTGAAAAGAAAAGACCACCGACTGCTAGAAAAGTGAAAAAGAAACAAAGAGAGACCTATTATATGAACTAGTCTGTCTAGACAGATGACTAAACAGGGGTCCCTCCAGGGTTAGACTTGAATTTCCTCTACTCAGCCTGTTGGATATTTAGCTATGAAGAAAACTGTTTAAAGACTATAACTAATCCAACCCCGCCTGCACTGCCCTGAGAATAGCTTAAAAGTTGTTTCAGTGAAGCCGCATGTGTTAAAGCTTCAAGCAGGGATCACCAATTGAGACAAGAAGAGCCCTAAAAATACTTAGGCTGTCTGGCTAAGGACCCAAGTGCACAGACCTAAATTTCTCTTTATAACCCCACTGACAGCAGCTTGAACTCCCAAAGGGAGAGTCGTCTAATCTAGGTGTCCCTGCAGGAATATCCATGGCGGGAATGCACAGGAGTTGGACTTCTCTTCTTTCACAAGGGCTGGCAAGCAGCTTCTCTCTTGATCCTGGAGGGCCCGAGGGACTCGGAGCCTTTTTGAGCCCATAATATGCTTTTATGAAGAATGCTACTTAAAACAACAGCGAGAGTGAGCCATGCTTGAGCCAGGCCAAGCAGAGGCTGCAATGCAATGGCGATTAGTGTTCAGAGTTCCTCAGGTAAGCATTTAAAAGATGACAAAAACACTGGATGACCGGGATGGGGGAAAAAAAAATCTAGGTTGTGGCCAATTTTGATCCTCTCTTCCTGATAACCCACAAAGTCCTTGGTCAAGGCTAGAAATATTTAATAAGTATCACTCTAATGGGTGAAACAACAAGCAAAAAACACATTATTATGGACAAGGTCTAATCAGGGCAAACTGGGAGGGACATCAGTCATTAGCAATAGGACAGCGGAGAGAGAGCTGAGAAACAGAGGTGAGAAAGGAGAACATCCCAGGCAGGGGTGGCAGCCAATACGCACAGAGATGACATGTTTGATACAAGGAACAGTCCAGGGTTCATAGTCCGGTGGATCGTGGCATATATGAAGCGGGTGAGAGAATGTGAGGAGTTAAAAATGACTCAGAAGTTTCAAGTCTGAATGAGTGGCAGACCGGCGGTACCCTCAAGAGTAATAGGGAAGTCACAAAGAGGGAAGCATTTGGGGGAATCGTGATTAATTCTTTTTTTGGAGATGTTCAGTCTAAGATGTCTACTAGTCATTCAACTTGAAAGGTTCACAAAGCAGCTGGAAATGCAGGACTATGTTATTCCTATTATAAAATTCAATCATTCCCTCACTTACTCACCAATTCGCTCATTCCTTCAACAAATATTGATTGAACACTGATTATTCCTTAAAGTGAAAAGAAAGATGTATGAAGGTTCTTGGTCATTGTACCCACATACAGCTATCCAGTTTTCTAGAACTAATACCTATTGACAGAGGCATGTCTTTCAACATCTCTGCCTCCGTTTCCTCAATTATAAAATTGGGGAAATAGCAGCATCTACCTCCTCCCAGGGATCTTGTGAGGATCAAATGAGATACTATTTGTAAAGTGCTTAGCTCAATGCCTGGCGTAGAGTAGGCACTTAAATAATGATCATTATATCCTTTTTCCATTTCTCTCCCAGTGCTGAGATGGTAAAAAGCACTGAAATTGGAATTCAGAAGACTGATATTCAATCAATGGATCAATCAGTCAGGAAGCATTTTTTATAGGTCAACTGTGGTAGGTAAACAAAGGCAGAAATGAAACGTCTTGGACTTTGTGACTTACATTCTCTCTGGGGAAACAGCATGGGAAGCTGGGTAACAGTGGATGGAGCACCAGGCTGGGAACCGGGAGGACCTGGGTTTAAATTTGACTTTTTCTTTTTAAACCCTTACCTTCCGTCTTGGAGTCAATACTGTGTATTGGCTCCAAGGCAGAAGAGTGGTAAGGGCTAGGCAATGGGGGTCAAGTGACTTGCCCAGGGTCACTTGAGTTTAGACACTTCCTAGCTGTATGACCCTGGGAAAGTTACTTAGCCCTAATTGCCTAGCCTTGTTAGGCTAATTGCTACTCTTCTCATTTAGAACTGATGCTAAAACAGAAAGTAAGGTTGTTGGATTTTTTTTTTTAATACATACAAATCCTCCTCTGACACTTAGTATCTGGATGACTCCAATTGAACAAATCACTTAATCTATTTTGGCCTGAGTTTTCTCATCAGAGAAATAAGAGGGTTGAACCAGATGGCCTCTAAGATCCCTTCCTGCTCTAAATCTATGAGCCTATGATTCTAGTTTCCTTCCATTGATAGGAAAAACAGAAGCATGCTGTCAGTAGGTCAAAGGCAGCCAGGGAATACTACTCTTTTATTCTAATACTGGTTGAGAATGCTCTGAATTCTATTATCAAACTTGGAGTTTCACAGATTTTCACCATGACAGGATAGAAACAAAGTAGATTAAAATACAACAATGACTAGAATTCTCAAAAGAATATAACGAATCCCTTTTCCTAAATATAGATTGTTTTCTAAATTCAAAAAGGTACAATTGAATTTTCTACTTATCTCTTTTTAAAAAAATGTTTCTACCCTTACTTCAAAATGCCTTATACAAAAGGAGAAAAACCCAACTCCCAGTGGAAAGAATATAGTCTCTGGAGTTAGAGGACTTAAAAATACCACTGACTGTGGGCCTCAAGTTCTTCATCTGGAAAATAAAGAGTTTAGGCTAGATGATACTTGAGATTCTTTTCAGCTCTAAATATGGGAATCCTATAACAGAACTAAAAAAAAAAATTCTGGTCTCTATATGTTGCTGCCATATTAGTAGAAAAAACTTGGTCCATTAAAGTAGCAAAAGTATGTTGAACAGGTAGGCTGGCCTCCTGAGTTTCTGAATGGATGCCTAAGCCTCAGGGCAGATGATCAGAATCCATGACCTTCACTCTGCAAGATCTGAAAAGTTGGTCCAAGTTTTCTTGAGGTTATTGGAGTTTCCGTAGCTATTCAGTAGGTTAGCTGCCCATGGTGCTTCACCTGTTTTGTTTCTGAAAACCAATCTGTTCTCTTCCTAACAATAACACTGAAGTAAATGATCCTTGAAGCCACACTGGCTTTAGTTCCATGGGGAGCCGCCTTCCTCCTTTCCTGGATGCACATAAAGGGCTGAGGTAAGTAGCAGTCTTGGGAAAACAGGCAAGGTACACCAGGAAAAGGGAAGCAATCTATGCTGAATATGCAAACGCATACAAATCTGTACTAGGCGCTTGAGACTCAAGATGCGATCCAACGAAATATTAGAAAAATATGGCCTGACCATTTTGATTTTGGAGGAATCCAAAACCAATTTAGACTCTAGTCTGTGGACAAAGTTCATATTCAGCAAAACAGCTCCAGCAGTTGCATCATACATACAACAGGGCAATTCAGAAAATACAGATGTCCAGCCATGTGCAAAACAATGCTTTCCTTTTTTCTCTTCTCTCCAGCCCCCACTCCTCACCCCTACTAGGACCCCAAAGAGGCAGGATGGGAAAAATACAGCATCTGTTGTTACTAAGAATAAGCTGCAGAGATGATTATTTATGAACTTGCAAGACCCAAGGAACTCAACCAGCTCAGAGCCTGTCAGAAAGTTGAACTGCAGGCTTTGCATCGCATTAGGGATGCGCTCCCTCACTGTCTGTCTCCCTGTAATCGCCCTGGTTTTCTAACCAGCCTAAAGGAGCGAGATTCCACATAATCTGTTTGACAAGTGTTTGTTAGAAGACTAAAGCTTAGTTTTATGCACAATTCGGAGAGACCATGAAGTACATGATGTTTGCGTTGGCAAGGGACTCAGAGAAAATAAAGAACACTCCTTAAAAAAAAAATAGGCTGAGAAATGTGGAATTACACCAGAGATTAGAAAACTGGATAGCTGCACTCCCTCTAGGCAAGTGGTGGGGGATTCAGTTATGCTAAACTGGAAATGTAATTCAGATCATTACCATAGAGAGAACATAAGAGATATTTCTAGGCTTCTCAGACCCATGGTGGCTATTGACTAGGACCCTCAAGGGTCAAGGTGTTCTGCACTAGAGCAAAGAGTGTTTACAGAAAGGTTCCAGGGTACTTGTGTATTGAGATGATGAGATGCTGAGGCACAGGGAGTTTTAATTTCTTTACCAAAAGTCAAACCATATATGAGACTGTGCTACCAACTCCTGGCCAACTGGCCAAGTCATATTATAGGTGATGAACTTGTCTTACCAGTTTATTACCAAAAAAAAAAAATTATATGTGAAGATGGTCCTACATAAAGTTTATTTTTCTTCTTTAAATATTGAGAAGAAGCATTGTATATGGGTATTCCAGTGAAGGAAGAGCTGGGTTCAAGTCTACTTCTGCTATATACTGGTCGTATGACTCTGGGCTAGTCATTTTGTTTGTTTATTTCTACTATTCATATTTTACATCACTTTTCCTTCTCATCTAATCATCACCTTGGTATAAACCCTATCACCTCTCACCTGAACTACTGAAAGAGCCTACTGGTTAGTCTCTTTGATTCAAACTTCTCCCCATTCCAATCCATTCTCCACTCATACCAGATGCCCTTTTCCTAAAACAAATCTAGTGATCATGTCATTTCCCTCAACCCTAAGTCAATAAATTCCAGTGGCTTCCTGCTCTCTCCAGGATCAAAGACTAAATCCTATTTTGCATGAAAGCCTTTTAAGTCATGTCCCTTCCTATCTTTCTAATTTCTTATGCCTTACTCCCTTTTATATTCTCTACCATGGAGCAATGAATATTGGCCTCTTCACTGTTCTTTACAGTGACTCCATACCTCATGCCTTCTTACTAGCTGATTCCCAGGCATCATTGACTCTCTCTCTCTCTCTCTCTTTCTCTTTCTCTCTCTCTCTCTCTTTCTCTCTCTCTCTTTCTCTCTCTCTCTCTCTCTCTCTCTCTCTCTCTCTCTTTCTCTCTCTCTCTCTCTCTCTCTCTCTCTCTCTCTCTCTCTCTCTTTCTTTCTCTTTCTCTGTCTCTTTCTCTCCCTCCTTCCCTCCCTCTTTTCTCTCTCCCTTTCTCCTTTTTTCAGTTATATTATAAACTGAGAAGTATTTTAAAGCACTTGAGCCATTACAGATACCAGGCTCAGATTGCAACATTAGAACACATCTCCAGTCCATGATGGAAAGCAAGCAGCACCATAGGTCCTTGCCTCCTTCTAAACCATTGCCAACATTTCATTGGGACCTCATCTCCTTCTCTCCCTCTCCTCTCTCCGACCTTCTTTGTTGTTCAGTGTCCCAACTCTTCGTGATCCCTAGACCCTAACATAACCAGGTCCTTCTGTCCTCCACCATCTCCTGAAGTCTATCCATGTCATTGCTTCCATGACACTATCCATCCATCTAATCCTCAGTGGCCCCCTTCTCTTTTTGCCTTCAGTCTTTTTCAACATCAGGATCTTTTCCAATGAACCCTGTCTTCTCATTAGGTGGCCAAAGTATTTAAGCTTCAGCTTCAGTGTTTGACCTTCTAGTGAAAATAGCCCGAGTTATTTTCTTTAAGCAGTGACTGATTGTATCCCCTTCCTGTGTGAAGAACTCTCAAAAGTCTTCTGCGGAATCATAATTCTGAAGTGTCATTTCTGTGTTCAGCTTTCCTTATAATCCAACTCTTATTTTCTTCTGTTGGAATGATCATCTTTTAATTCCACAGCTATGGTTGCCATTTGCATTGATCTCTGAGCTCAAGAATATAAAATCTGATGGCTTGATTTTATTGACAATTGTTTGGGGAATTGAAGAATTAAATGAAGCAGAAATCTTACATAGAAGGCTATCACTGAATATACAAATGCTTGGTGGCTTTCAGGACCCACCTAGGATCATGGATTCACAGCTGAAAGGATCCTTAGGGGTCATTGAGTTCAATCCCCTTGTTTTAATATTCTCTTTTCACAGTTTTATTTGGGTTTCTAAGCAATAATACTTCCTAGTCTTTATGTCCCAAGGTCTGTTAATCAAGTCTAAAGGCCCAGATAGGGCAGCTAAGGTGGCACAGAGGATAGAGTGCCAGGCCTGGAATCAGTTAAAAGCTAGCCTTGGACATTTACTAGTTGTATGACCCTGGGCAAGTCACTTCCCATTGTTTGCCTTAGTTTTCTGATCCACAAAATGAGCTGGAGAAGGAAATGACAAACCCCTCTAGTGTCTTGGCCAAGAAAACCCCAAATGGGATCACAAAGAGTTAACCATGACTCAACAACAACCACAAGGACAGGCCTAGCTGATCTCAGTTCTATAGCTTCAACTGCACAAGGGAGCCATGAGTAAGACAGGAAAGGTGTAAGCAGATAGGCTGCTGCAAGAAGGCAATTTTACTCGCTTCGCAGACTCCCTGGTAGGAAAGCAATTTGCTATTTCTGAAGCAAGCAATAATGCTCTGTGGTGACATCTTGGGAACAATTCTCTATCCTGATCTACAAATAAAAATCACTGAATGTTTGACTTGGAAGGACCTTAGTTCATCTCCTCAATGGAGAGATGAAGAAACTGTTATCTGGAGAATGGAAGTAGTTTATGGAAAATCACACAACTGATTAAGTAGAAGGGTTAAGACTAGAATGCAGACAAGTCCTCTTGTGATCTCCAGATTCTCATCAGGCCTGGCCACAAGGCTAGAGGCTAGAAGAATGGGTCATATTTATTTATATTACGAGACTTTCTAAGGGGCAGGGAGGGTAGCCCAGTGGATAGAGTATCAGGCCTGCAATCAGAAGGACCTGAGTTCAAATCTCTGAGCTGTATGACCTTGGACAAATCACTTAACCCCATTTGCCTAGTCCTTGCCTTTCTGTCTTAGAGTTGTCACTAAGACAGAAATTAAGGATTGGGGGGGGGGGGGGAAGAGGAAGATATTTTATACACAGAGGACACCCTTTAAAAAGAAGATAAACTGAACCCCTGAAGCACCTGGACCTGTTAGTGGGGGAAAAACAACTAGAGATTTATTGTATACTCAAAATACACTAGAAACGCTGTGATACTATTTACAAGAGCAGGACTTGGTACCTGGCATGGATCTGTCTTGAATCATGGTGAAATAAACATAATACTACATTTGGGGTCATAAATAATCAATATCAAGTCATATACTAGAGGTACCTTCTCCCTCTGAGCCCCCTCTTAATTGTACAACTCCTCCCAGAGCCTCCATTGAAGCCATGTCACAGCACGCTTTTTCTACCCTTCCCCAGAAGTCTCTCCATCCTGAAAGTCCACTCCAGCTCTGGAATTCACACTGGAAGTGCTTCAACTAGCCCAGTCTCCTCTGATTGCATGGATCCTCCTAAAGCCTCCATCTAAGGAGGGCTTTGGGTCAAGCCTGTCGCCTCCTCTCTCTCTTCCATGACCCCACTGCCATACTCACTGGGTAGCTTCTCATCACCCCCAGGCACACAGGCACTCCTCCCACTAGAATGTAAGTTCCTTGGGGGCAGGGACTCTTTTTCCTTTATTTATTTGCATTCCCAGTGTTTCCCCATGTGTAAGGACTCCGTTGCCTTTCCTCCATTGGAATGGGAGCTCTTTAAGCTGGGGCTGTTTAAGTTTTCTGCTCCTGTCCCCAGGGCTTAGCAGAGCTCCTGGTGCATGATGCATGCTCACTATATATTTGTTGGCTTGCTACAGAATCTGAACTAGAATTCATTTCAGGGATGCTTTCCTGGGGCTCTTTAATTTTGTATTGTTGTTTCTCCTGGTAGTTCAACTTAGTCGGGGATTTCTCAAAGCAGCTAACTGGATAAAATTCTAGGCTGACTATCTGAGTCAGGGCAGCCAGTCTGTGGAGCTGAACGGAGGAGACAAAATGGGTCAGAAAGTCCATCATTCATCTTTCCACATGAGGAACAACTATAGAACTCATTCAAGGTAAGCGGGTGGGGCTGGGTTTAGGGTATGGACACTCCAGGCCAATGAATCACCCGAGCAATTTCACTTAGCAATGATTTGGAGTTTTCTTTTTTCTCTTACTGTCCCCATTTAAAACAATCCGTCAGATTTTTGCCTGTGGTAATTCCCCTGGAAGAGAATAATCCTGAGCAGTAAGAGAAAACTTTGCTGACCTGAAAATGCCTTTTGGCTGTGAGGCTAGAATTTGCATTCTCTCTAAGGCTAGATTCTCAGCCCACAGAATGCGGGAATGCTCTGCATGGGACTCTGGCCATGAACAGGCTGGAAAGTCTCGACCAAAACACAACCACAGGGAACTGCTCTTTACTTTCCAAAATTCCCTTCCTGCTCCACAGCTGCCCCAATTAAACGTCCTTGGGTAAGGGAATTTAGTCCCATGCAAGCCGATCCAACTTCTAAACTGGCACCCACCACTTGCATTTGGGCTCTCAAGTGATTACGGCTCCATACCATGGAAGCACACGCACTCTTTAGACCTTTGCTGTGAGTGATTTGCTCACCCATGTGGAAATGGGTGTTGCAGACTAGAAAGCAGGCTTAACTCTTCACTGCTTGGACACAAGATGACAAGGAGGAAGGGAGTCCGTCCAAATGGGCAAAAATGGCACTGAGCACAGATTCTCCCTCACCACGGAATTGGGCATAAGGTTATATGAATGTTCAGATCTACAGATCAGCTGAGATCATTAAAAATTGTTCAGAAATTAGCTGAAAAGCCAAACCCACCAAAGGAAATGCACTAATTTAAGGGCTTGGAGGATCACTGCAATCAGAATTGAAAAAGACTTTGGAATCATCTAATCAAATCTTTATTAAACAGATGAGGAAACTGAGGCAGAGGTAAAGCCACCCAGAGATATGTGTATGTACATATAACATGTTTATATGGATGCATAGTTATGTGTTTGCATACATTTACATGGATGCACATGTACATATATGTTTACTTGTTGATTCTTCCATTAGGCTGTGAGCTCCTTTAGAGCAGGGACTGTCTTTTGCCTTTCTTTGTATCTCCAGGAGGTACTTAATGAATATTTACTCACTAACACACACACAAAATTGTTTATCCTTTGAACTTCTGCATCCCCTGAAGAACCTCTTCACCCTCTGACCATATGCTCCGTTTTGGTAATGTTGGCACGAATTAGTGGAAGAAGACCCTCTCCTTCAATAATATTTTTCTTTCAAACAAAATAGGCAGGTGGAAAGCAAATACTATTTTAAACTGAGAAATATTTTAAAGCACCTGAACCATTACTTCTGGCAGGCCCAGGCTGCAACATTAGAACACGTGGCAATCACCAGCCCAAGATTAGAGCGACGGAAAAGCAAGCGGCGCCATAGGTCCTCATCTCCTTCTAAACCATTCCCAACATCCCATTGGAATGGAGAAGCAGTTCATGCAAGGTGACAGAGATGGCCCTCTAACTGCTTGGCACAGGTTGTTTCCACTTAACGAGTGTTCAAAATCACACTCAGCATGGAGAAATTCACTCTGACCCTGGACGCCTGCCCCCTGGCACATAGTCACTTACATTTTTACTCAATTACTATTTCTAAGAACGAAGACGAAAGAAATGCAGACCCCCACTGCTCAGCTATACTGCACAAAACAATTTAAAATGGACAGTGCTTTTTCTGTCTGGCCTGGGGGCAGAGAAGAGAGCCCAAGTCCTCTAGCACTGAATGATGGATCCTGTCTCCTCTTGCCCCTTCTTTTTCCCCTTGCACACACTAAGATGCACTCCTGAATTTTCCAGAATAGCTGAGAAGCATCCAAAAGCAAGGCCCCTGGAACAGAATGATAAGACAACCCAAACTAAGAAGTAATACTGCCCAGAGAACCAGGACAGATTGATTGCTCAGCCTGTTGCCTGTAGTAATAATGGATGAAAAGGAAATTAACCCAAAGTGATAGGTTGGGGGAAAAAAAACAACAGAAAGAAAAGGAAAGAAATGTTTTGGGTTTGTTTCTGCCCCGAATCAGTTTCAAAAAGAGTTGTACAGAGACAGCAAGCCAGACTTTTGGCTCTTGTATTTGAATCCTGACATGAAATTAAAGTGAGTAATTTTACACAATGTAAACAGAATGAAAACACACACACTCACACACACATGATCTAAAGGGAATGTTGAAAAATAATAAAGAACAAGCCTGGCTCTGAGGAGGAGATATGAGAAGACACTCCCACCCCACCCCTTTACAGAGGCAAGAGGTCCACAAGTGTTGCACAATGCACATATTTTCATGGTTTTTCAATATATTGATCAGTTTTACTGATTTTCTCCCTTTCTTTTCTTTTTGTTTTAAAAAAAAATTGCTCCATGGGCTGACCATCTGGGAAGGAAAAGGTAACTCTGAATGTAAAAAAAAAAATCAATAAAAAGTTATTTTTTAAAGTAAACTATTTGAAACTGATATTGCTTCAGAATTGTTTGTGTCATAGGACAGAAGAAAATGAAAATAAAATGTCTTAATTTTTAGCATCAATTAAGTGCCTGATTCTTTCTTTTGCCTTTTTAAAAACTTTATATTAGGGCTTATAGTCCCACAGGAAGTTTCTTGGTATTAAAAGAAATATACAATCTCTTCAAGAGCCAGCTCTTTTGAGGAAACCACAGTCCTCAGTGATATGAAATAAACCATCGTGATTCCTTAGAAGTGAGCTTAGGCCTGACAAATTGCAGAGCATAATATCCAAGTGAACTAGTTGTCAGCTATAGCTATTATCTGGCAAACCAGTTCAAGTAGGAGCATGAAGATTGCCCCCCCCCCAAATTCTGAACTTTCACCCATTTTTGGAACCCAGCTGCAACCAAAAGACTTCACTGGACTTGGGAACATGAAGCAAACACCACTCTCTTTCTACTTTCACCTTTCCTATGAACAACTGAGAACTCATATAGATCAGCAGAGAAAAAAATAACCACAGGTTCAGGTTACTCATTCCTGAGTTTACGTCAAGCCTAGAGTCAGATGGTTCCTGAGTTCAAATTTGACTTTGGACCCTTCCTAGCTACGTGACCCTGGACAAGTCATTTAATCCCCATTGCTTAGCCCTTATCACTCTTCAGACTTCTAAGCAACACACAATATTGATTCCAAGTTGGAAGGGATGGGTTTTAAAAAAAATGTCATCAGCAAGAAAGGCTCTCAATTTTCTATCTGTATCCCCAAAACTTAGCACAATGCTTGGTACTTAGAAAGGGTTTAATAAATGCTTTTCTATTCCAATAAACAAGATACTCAACAAAGAGTTCTTGGAACACTACAATTTTCTCTGAGATATAATTCAATCCAATCAATGTTTGTTTATTCATTTATTAATTATAAATTACTCTTCTTCTAGTACTATATATACTATATAGTGAAACTGGCCACACATGGCATTCCATCTCCTATTAACTTGCTTTTGGACATTCATTACGCATGCTTAAAATGCACTTTCTCCTCATTTCTGCCACATAAAGTCCCTCTCCTCCTACAAGATATTAACTCAAGCAGCACTTTCTGAATGAAACCTTTCCTGAACCTGCTAGTGTTTTGCATAACTATCTAGTATTTCAGCATTTTGCACATATTTGTATTTATTTGAACTCTCCAATGGTCAATTGGTTCTGTGAGGCTTTAGCTCAGGAGAAAGGCTAAAGCTGGATCTATATGGAGGGAGGCAACTAGGGAGCTCAGTGGATAGAGCATTGGGACTGGAGTCAGGAAGACCCGCGTTTAAATTCATCCTCCAACACTTACTAGTGGGTGACCCTGAGCAAATCACTTAAGCACTTTTTGCCTTAATCCACTGGAGAGGAAGAACCATTTCAGCATCTTTGTCTAGGAAAGCCCACAGACAGCTCTGGAATGCCATGATGCATGGGATCATGAAGAGTTGGACACCAGTGAACAACTGAATACCAGCAATACAGATCTGGCAATTATCTGCATAGAGAGGATCATTAAATCCATGTGAATTGATGAAATCACCAAGCAAGATAGTATAGAGGGAACAATGAAGAGCCCACGAGGGAATCCCTTTTGAGGACACCCCCAACCAGAGTACATTCCCTAGCTGAAGATCCTGCAAAGAAGCATGAGGAGCAGTCAGACAGCTCAAAGGAAATCCAGGAGGAAACAATGTTAGAGAACCTAGAGAGTAGAGATGATCCATGATCCCAGAAGAGAATGATCTTATTGTTAACTTCCAGGTAGGTCAGAAGGATGAGGACTGAGAAAAGACTGTGAGATTTAATAATTAAAAGAGCACTAATAACTTTGGAGAGAATAATTGTTGCAGAAAGTTTAGAAGTAACTATTTAGACCATGAAATGTATTGACTTTTCCAAATGAAAAGCAATTTACAAATGATAAAACAAAAAGCAGTTTTCTCTGGAAATATACAATCTTGCATCTCAGAATTCTTTTTTCTCAAACCCTTACTTTCTGCCTTAGCAACAACTCTAAGACAGAAGGGCAAGTGCTAGGGTCAAATGACTTGAGCAGGGTGACATAGCTAGGAAATATTTGAGGCCAGATTTAAACCTAGAACCTTCCTACTCCAAGCCTCAAATTCTATCCACAGAAACCTAATAAAATGTTTTGATCATTTCTGTTTAGCAAAAGATACCTTCTTGGCCAAGTAAATAACTGAACTGTACACTAGGCTGAAGTTACTGATTGTAATATTTTTTAAAAGGCTTCAGTGTTCTCTGAGTGCTGTTAGGCGCTCCTGGTGGTCAATAGCATTACCATATGTTGCTAATTGTTATTAAGTCCTGAAATATTTTGCTTTTGAAGAATGGAGATCAGATTTGGCAAACTGGTCTGCATTTTCTCCAGTCAGAAAGAATAACCTTAGTTTGGGAGAAGCTACTACTGGGAGCCCAAAGAACTGTCCAATTGCCTTAAAAAAGGTCCCAAACACTAAAAGTATAACACCTAATTTATTATTTAGTAAAAGAAGAGCTACCTCATTCCATAATCGGTGTAATAAGTAGGTCATTAATGATGATGATTATGATAACAAATATTTCTACCAGTAATGAATTCAATGACCTCAGGCAAGTTACTATGAAATGAAGCACTTGGTCAGCATTCAGGTCCTTTATAGCTCTAATAATTTGTGATTCTCTTATTTGCCCAGTTGCTTTTCCTAAATTTTGGAAATCTATTGTCTTTTGTTCAACTGGTTCTTATCTTTTAGACTCAGAGCTAGAAGGTACTGTAGAGAGTCACCTAGTCTAACCCAATCATTTTACAGATGGGGAAACCAAGCAAGGACCAAAAGAAGTAAAGTAACTCACCAAAGTCACACAAATAGCTGGTGGCAGGAATTGAACCCAGGTCCTCTGTCTCTAAATCCAGTGCTTTTCTCATTGTACCACACAGACCCCATTGTGGTGGGATATTCATTCATCCCTAATTTAAGGACTTTCTCTAATGATAGGAAAAGATCTTATAATGTCAAAGTCCAGAGAAAACCATTGACTTCTTCAGATTATTAAAATCCCTAAAACTGTCATTCAACCTCTGCTTAGAAACCTCCAGGAATAGGCAAGTCCTCAAGAGCTTCACTCTGTTTTAGGAAGAGTCCAATTATTAAGAAACTTTTCATTACATTGGACTGAAATTTATCTACTATGATTTCTCCTAGTCCTATCTGTGATATTGAGGGCCAAGAAGAGCTAAACTAAGTTTTCTCATTGGCATCAGGAACTCCCAGATGGGGAAACTCCCTCTAACAATGCAACTCAGCACCTTTTCTATAACTTACAGTCTCAAAAGACCGTGTCACATTATCAGTATTTGTCAGAGGCAGGATTTGAACTAAATCTTCCAAGCTCCAAAGACAGCTCACTATCCACTATGTCACAATACGTCATTCCAATGGGAAAAAAGTCTGTCCTATTTAATGAAAATAAAAATCAGACTTTGAGAAAATAATCATTTTAGTGAATCACTGGTACATTATCAAACAAACCAATCCTGACCATCTTTATGAGTATTGGATAGATTTTTATCTATGACTTGATTTGTTCCTATTGCATGTACTAAAGGTAGAATATAATTTAATTTTAATTTGTTATTTTATTATTTATTTTATTTTTAAATAATTTATTGTTTATTATTTTGTTTATTTATATATTTTTATTTCTTGTTTTAATTAATTAATTTTTTATATTTTTATTTATATATATTTTTTATTTCTTGTTTTATTTATTAATTAATTTATTATTCATTAAATTATAGCATGTTAAATCCAGAGCTCAGAAGCCATCTAGTCAATTTTCATTTTAACAATAAGGAAATCCAAGGTCTAAGAAGTGAAGAGACTTGCCCAAAGTCATACCTGTGATTTTTCCTTTGCCCATGCTGGTTGACAGAAATAAGTCAGAGGTGAAGTGTTTGGGGGAGTCTAGCTCTTATCTTCTCAAGTGCCTTAGAGGATATGCTAGAGCCATTAACTGTTGCTCCCAAGATTAAAGCACTCTCTCGTTGTTTCATCCTATTTTCCCAGTCAGAACTCTATTTACTTCAGGTGTGGGAAACTGAACAATCTGAGCATTATGGGGGCATGAATGAAGGCCTGTCACTCTCTGTTCTGGAATCAGACACGCTACCATATTGTTGCCATATGCTGCTACCAATGGACATCTGCTCACATATGCTCCCAACAATAAGGAACCATATTGTTTATTTTTAAATCCTTTTTGCAACGGCTTAGAGAGAAGACCTCAAATAACCAGTTAGCAAAGACAGGAAGCTACACTGATATAAACTGTTTGCTCCTCACAAGATTAACAAGTCAAACAAAGTTTTCTCACTACTATCTGACCTTTGAAGGAGAGATGCTGAAAATTGTTCTTTTAAATACAAACCTCAAACAGAAAAACCAATGAGAAAGAAACAGTCAGCTGGACTCTGGCTCAGTTACTATTACTTTCCCCCAACTCTGGTATTAGGCATTTCTTGGGGGATTTAACTCCTTTCCCTGGGAAACAGCACCTTCTTCAGGCCAATATCTACTGTGTTGCAGAACAAGAGACAATCTCCCTTAATTAGCTGAACTCGGAATTTCTCCAGTTACCAAGGTGGGTTGGATCGCCCCTTAGAATTTACACCAGTGAAGCAGCTGTCACGTATATCAATTTAGTTTGCTTTTAGCAGGTGAGAAAGATCTGGGACCAGTAGATACATCTACAGGCTGGTCAAAGCTTTCCTCATCTGCACAGCAGCGCTGGTGTCTACATCAACAAAGCATCTCCCTTGCAGCCAGATGAAAGGAGTTGAATGGAAGCCAGTGGCATCTGCACAAATTCGTTTCAAGGGATCATAGATGTTCATTGAGAAGGGACCTGAAGTCTAGCCAAGTTAAGTCACTTGCACACAATCAAATAAATAGTAACTTGTACAGGTGGAATTTGAACTGGAATCCAGCTCAATACCACTGCTGCCTTCAATTTTATAGTATTCTGACTACTGGAGAGAATTTAAGTTGCATTTCTGTTGCTCTGGACTGGACCAGGCTCAGGTCTATCCTATGTTTAGGTTCAGTATTGGAATAAAATGGGACACTTGTAGGTCATTGGACAGTTAACAAAAAGAAATTTCCTTAGTTTTAGCAAAAGAAGATTCAACAAGGAGAGGCACAAGGAAACCTCAAACTGATTCAGCTAAGAGTCCCTTGTTTGAGTTACTTATCATGATCTACTAGCCAAGAGCATCATTCCTTGAGTTCCTCCTGAATGCTTTGTACTTAGGGGACCAGGAAGGAATATACAACTGGCTGAGTTTTTATTCTCCAATCAAGTTAAGGGGAAGGAATCAGCCAGGCAACCAGGTAGCACAGATGATAGAGCACCAGCCTTGGTGTTGGGAGGAAATGGGTTCAAATCTGGATGTAGACACTTAATAACTGTGACCCTGGGCAAGCCACTTAACTCCAATTGCCTAGCCTTTAACACTCTTCTGCCTTGGAACCAATACAGAATATTGATTATAAGAAGGAAAATAAAGGTTAAAATAAAAAAATAACCAGCCCAGCTTGAGGAATCTTCTCAGAGATCTTCTTCAGGGACAACTTTATCATTTATATTAGAAAATATTCATTTTCAAATGTTTTTAATAGTTGTTCTTTACATTTACATTGTTGGTCATTAAATGAGATTTCACTTGAGGGAATCCAACATTAATTTGGTTTAATAGAACATAAGTTTTTTGAGGCTAGAAACTCCCTTTCTTATTTGTATCCCTGTAACCCAGTCCAGTTTCTAGCACGTAACAAGTGCTTAATAAATGTTTTGTTGTTGTTTGGTAGTTTCATCATTCATGTCCTATTCTTTGTGACCTCATTCAGGATTTTTCTTGACAAAGATACTGGAATGGTTTGCCACGTCCTTCTCTAGTTCATTTTATAGATGAGGAAATCGAGACGAACAGGGTTAAGTGACTTGGCCACAGTCACACGGCTAGTTGGTGTCTGAGGCCAGATTTTAACTGACCCCAATCCTAGCACTTTTTGTCCACTGTATCACGTTGCTCCAGTAGCAAAAGCTTAATAAATGCTTGTTGATTCATTGATTGAGTCAGTAATCTAGGAGGGGTGTGCTGGTACCATGAAATTACTAACACCATACTGCACCCCACACACAAAACTCCTGTCTTCTTGTTCAGGTATTATTCATCAGCTTGATGATGATATTCTCTAACAATAGGATCATCCTTAACTGCACCCTTGGAGTTGGGTTAGCATCATTCTTCCCATTCTGTAGAACAGAAAAACCACAAGGAAGGAGACATGCCCACGTTCAGAGAGTAAATTGGTGTCAGGGCTGAGATTAGCTTAAAGGCTCTGACCCCATGCCTGGAGCTCAATCAACACACTTAGTAATTTCAGGCTTAATTCTAGACTGATAAACATCTATATGACTAAACTAAGACACAAGTCAGTATGATCAAAGTGCCTGCTCCAAATGTGGCTCAGACCCAGAATGGGGCATTCACATGCAAGCCCGAAGTGATAGGCTTGAGTAGTGAGAAGTAAAAAAGGCAACTCACAAAGCAATTGTCAGACCTTGAGAGAAAATGTGCATGTATGTGCATATACATATGTCTGTGGCAAGGAAAATGGACAGTTGTGCATCAGCACATCCACATCCACACACATGCATGCCCATTTTTAAGGGGTGACAAATCATTCACAAGTATTCTTTCTGTTTCTAACTACTTACCCTTACTCTTTTTCCAAAAGTCAACATAGTAAGGGAGGAAAGTTTTGAGGTCTGGGACATCCATTCCTTCTTTTCCTTCCTCTCATCTTGTACTCAAAAGATTTCTGTCAGTTCGTTTCTTCCCAAATCATCCACCTTCTGCAAGAAAACTACCTGATCTGTGAGTATTATACCTCTGTCTAATTTACAGTAAATAAATGATCCCTCTTTTATTAATTCACCTGAAATGACTGCTTACTTACAAATATAAACAAAGAAACAGAAACAAAATAAAATAAAATATCAACAGCATTTTTCTTGCCTGAGAATTCAAAACAGGACTGTTAGATGAAACAAATGGAAAAAAAAGATAAAGATACCAGCCAAAAAATAGGAGAATAAATGATGTATGAGAAGGAAAAGCCAAGCTGGGAAAAGTGACAGATTTACTGCTACATTTGATGTAGAGAGAATAATCACTGATAGACTTTACCCACGAAGTGTTGAAATTACAATTATTGAAGTGAATCCAAAACTTAACAATTATATGATCTTTCCCAGAACACTACAATTTGAGCAACAAGAGATGGTTTAATGCTGTTCAGTGTATTTATTTTATTTCTTTTAAAATCCACAACAGCATGAGGTCCTCTTACAAAAAGGCTTCCTTCTTGGTTTTTTTGTGTTTTTTTTTTTTTGCAAAGATGATGCACTTTTTCAGTCACTTGACAGGGTCCTTTTTCCAAGGCAAAGTTTGCATTCCCAATCATAAGATTAAGTAACAAATAGAAATTCTTACAACAGCCTGAAGTTATGAATGAATGGTTATTTGTGAACTAGCTTGTCAAGACAGATGCGGTATTTGTCAGAGTAGTGTGGGTTAGATATGGAGAAAAAGAGCCAAATAAACAGAGCCAAGATCCAAATCACAACATTTGCCTCCTTTTTTTCAGTTTGTTTTCATGAAAGTAAAATGATGCTACCTCTAAAAAATAAATAAAAGTTAGCTATTATTTTCATACAGTTTGCTTTATTTTTTTCCCTTTTGGGAAAACAGTATCTTTTCCTCAGGCATAAAACAACTGAATCTGCTTCACACTTATCCTTAAAAAAAAAAAAGCAACTCAAAATAACTGAAAAGTCAGTGTCAAGCCCTCATTGTGAACATGGATATATGTAATCTGCATTTGAGGGTTAGTATATGTTTTCAAACTGGTTTCAGATGGTTGGGGCTTCACAAAATACAAAAATCAATCATGTCCCTTTTTTTCCTTGATTCCCATAATTCTCTCTATTTGAAGGGAAATTCAGTCTACTCATTTCTGTTTTAAACACATGACTTGATCAAGTATGTGAAGGTAACTAGACAAACTACATCTATCATGTTTTCCTTTGAATCACACTAAGCTTTCCTTGTGCAGACAGATAAAGGGTAATAGATTCATAGCCTCTCATCACTTCACTTACCCATCTATCTAAGGTCTGGAAATAGAGAAGGTGGTTCTCAATACTTTGGCTACATGCCCTTAGAGGAATTACTGGGGGACATGGGCAAGAGTCACACATGATGAGAGGTTAAGGATAGATTTCCATTTATACCAAAGTATTCCATACTGTATTCACACTGATGAGATCCATTGAAATAAAGGAAAATGTTTTCTAGAACACTAACAAAATACAGGGTTTTAATACATCCTCACCCCATTAGAGAGAAACTTCTTTAGGGCCAAAGAAGGGATTCCCCCTCCCCCAAAAAAGTGTAATAGGCCAATCCAGGTATGAACTAAAACAGGAATAGCTTCCATGTCTCTTCTGGGATTATATTACCTCTCCTATGACAACTACCAGCAGTATGACCATGCACAAGTCACTCAGTCACATCTCAGGGCCTCAGTTTCTCTACCTGTAACATGGAGATAAATATACCTGAAGTATTTCATAGCACTGTTGTGAGGATCAAACAACTTCTTGTATATGTAATAACTGCTTCCCTTGATTACATATGCAAAATATTTTGCAAATTTTAAAGTACTACATGACAATAACTTTTAATAAAATTAGTCTTCCTCTTTGATCTTCCTGGACTGACCTTCCATTCCATCTTTTCCTTCTTTCTTGGAAGCCTGCCTACCCCATCATGAACTTCATCCTTCCAATGTTTTCTCATCACCAACTTCCAGCTTACATTTCCATCTACCAGTTGCTTTTGGAGGTGACCATGATATCCCATCAAGGACTGTTCAAGTTTGTGTCTATATTTCCAAAGCAGAGCAGTGTCAGGAATATAAGAGGCACTCAATAAATGGATATTGTTTGGCTAACTGATTAACAGCCTCCCAAACATCCAAATGCATACCATCTCAAATTTCTTAATTGTTGCCCTGAAGTCAAGATTTGGAATTATTGGGGTGGGAGGAAGTTTGATCAAAGGCAGAGATAAAGTTTATGCAGTGTACAAGATTTATCCCTTGCTTTTATCCCAAGGTTCATGGTATTGAAGATTTGGGAAATGGTTCAAAACCTTGGGGCTATAGCCCCTAGCATATTATTTTTATTTCCTCACACATAAAAATAAGGATGGGTAAGCTTCATGGCATACATTTAAGGGTATGCAAATTAATTAATATTAATCTAAATTCATTTTGATTGAGATTTGCAAAGTTTTCTAGAGATAAACTAGGGGCATCCCAACATGTCACCAAGCCAAGACTGCTTGAGGGTAGTAACTTACAACATGCTCAAAAGGATTTGCTTCTCTATAATTTTAGATGTCACTGTTGCCAGATTACTAGATTTTTACATTCCATCTACTGTTAGTTCTCTCAAATAGATGTTAAAGCTCCCTGAAGGTAGACAACAATGGTCCCTTATCTTTGCTGGTAAATCCAATAGCACCCAGTAAGGGGACTTGCTTAGGTATAAAATAAATTCTAGTAGATCAAGTAAGCCAATACTATTGCCAATGAGGAATCCAAGAAGGAATTCAGTCAAGGTAGCCAGTTTTGCTCTGTAAACAAAGGTAGTAAAATGATAAGAGGAACAAGTTTTCAACTAAAGAATAAAATCAGAGATTTCAATGGCCCATGCCCAATTTATTTCTGAATGACAGGAGAAAAAGAGTTAATTGTACTTAATGAGGTGGGAAATGAGGCAGGAGATAGATAAGAAAAAAGACTTACCCATGTTTCATAACCAGTTATTCTCATTTCTAGAAAGAGATTTTAAAGCATATGAATACAACTGGATATTTTTGAGTGAACATGTATTACTTAATAGTAATAGCTCCTCCACTTCACTTAGTTTATTCCCTTGGTCCATCAACTAACCAGGCTAGGGAAGGAGGAGGAGTGCCAAATTCCTCAGTCTCCTAGGTTACACATTAAATCCCAGACCATGAGTCAATCTAAGGATATTGGAAGCTCCAGACTTGGAATGAAAAGACACTAATAACAAAGGGAAAGGCAGGTCTCAGTTGGTCACACTGGTCACCTATCTCTGGAATTCTCCAACTAAGCCATCCCCTTCTTCCTTTGAGTTGAAGGGAAATTTTTGCCAACATCATTGGCATCAGAATAGTAGGGAGGACCAGACATGGCGCATCTGCCTCTTTCTGCCACCCCTAAATTCCATCACCCTTTCCCCCCCCCCCCCACTCCAAGTATTAAAGACATTCCTGACCAGAGAAATATTTAAGAAACAAGACTGTTTCTATTAAGTAGAGTCAGCAATACAGCTAATAAGCTAGAAGGTCTATCGCATTGCAAACACTGAAAATAGTGCCCAATGGATTACTTTACCAATTCTTTCCAACCCTATGTTAGAAAGTGTTCCAGGTTTAGATATGGCATACTCTGTGTATCAGTATACACGTTTAATCATTACACATGCAGGTATTTCATGATAACAACCAGGGTGAATGCAACTGAGGAATTCTAGAAAAGGGGCCAAGAGGGACTTCTCAGAGAAAACAGTCAGCTGGGTCATTCAGGAAGAAAGATGGTCATGCTGTAAGTTCAGTATCTACTTCTGGACATTTGAAGATTAAAAAAAGAAGTAAAAAGCAGCTTGTGGTTGCAGGCAAGATGCAAACTTACTCTAAACAAATGACTGAGGCAAACTTTTCAGTCTAAACAAACCTGTCGAGGAATCCCTAACATGTTATTAAGAGAGAGAGAAAAAGAAAAGAAGTGACAGAGATAGAGAGAGACAGACAGACACAGAGAGACAGAGGAACAGAGGCAGAGAGAGACAGAGAGATTGACTACCTTGAGAACATATAATTCTCAGGCTAAAAACTACCTTTGTTTAAAAAAAAAATGAAAACACACCGCATATGGTTTTAAAATGACAATGGGAACATGTTTATCTTTGCCAAGCCTCCTTTTGTTAAGCTGTTCAGAGCCTTAACTCTCAGTCTGCAATGTGGAAAACACTCCTGAGTACAAGCCCAGCATAAGCAGAACCAAGCACATCTGGCAAAACCAAACCATCTCTCCTGGAACACACCAGTCCCCAAAACATCACATCCAGACAGTTAAAAGAGATGCTATTTAAAAGCTCACCTCCTGGAGGATTCTCAGTTGGAGAGAGGAATGGTATGAATTTTCCAATGACTGTAGTCATACAGAAGCAGTGTGGGGAACAGATAGAGAGGGCTGGCCTCAACATCTGGGAGCACTAGGTGCAAATCCTACTTCCTGACATACATGTGATGGTAGGAGCCTCGTTAAATGGTGCAGTAGTTAGAGCACTGGACCTGGAGTCAGGAATTCAAATCTGGTCTCAGACCCTAACTAGTTATGTGACCTTAGACAAGTCATTTCATTTGTGTTTTGCCTCAGTTTCTTCCTCTATAAAATGAGAATAGTAAAATACCTATTGTAAAGCACATGGTTCCTGGACCATGGTAGGCTCTCTATAAGTCAATATTTTTTGCTATTATTATTATTCTTGCTAATCTCTCAATACCCTAAGAAACTCTCTACAGAGACTATCAATTGAAAATTACTTGCTGATTTGCATTGGTAGAAGGAATTTCTCTATGCCAATGAAAAATAAAATGTGCCCCTCCCCAATCAAAAAAAATAATGAATACATAAAATGTTTAAGTTAGAAAGATTTTAAAGGGTTATAAGAAGCTCAGCATCCTCATATAAAATAGAAACTTTTGAGAGTTGGCCCTAGAGTCTTTGCAGAAGAATCCATTACCTTCTAAAGCAGTCCATTTCCTTTATATAGAACAAAAAAAATCTTTTTTTCTCTGTAATTTCTGTCCGCAGGTCTTACTTCTGCCCTTTGGAGACACAAAGAATAACTCTAATCATTTCCAAATGACAGCTCTTCCATTATTTCAAGACCAATTGTGTCTTCCTCTAAAATTATCTGCCATCATCAGTGGTCTTTCTACACCAAAATTTTTCTGCCTTTCCTGGGATTCTGGAGATCCTTTTTGATTCGGCTTCCTTATTTTACTTTCTCTAATTTAGTAACTCTTCTGTCTCTAAATGTATTCTAGTCCTTAAGCAATAAATGGCCTGAATGTCAAGGAACTAAGTTGGGCAGACTCCTTAGGTCAGCCACCAACTGAATGTGGGTTATTCTCCTTGGCATATTTCTGGGAAAATAATCTAGCATGTTTTGGTATTTTTATATGGAAAATTAAATATTTTTTATTCCATGTCTCAGAGGAGATAGAAAAAAATGGTATAGTCAGGGTTCAAATTCCACCTCTGTCACTAAATTCAAGGGGTGGCCTTGGACAAATCACTTTATATTTCTGGACCTCATTTTTTTCATCTGTAAAATGAGGGAGCTATACTAGAAGGCCTCCAAATTCCCTACCAGTTTAAGAAGCTATAATTCTGAGGAGTCTAAACCTAAAAGTGCCATACTATATATGGACTGTAGGGGCCATTGTAGAAACATGAGTGCTCCCAGCCCTGGTCAAGTGTTCAGTCATTTATCCAGCCTCCAAAAGTAAACTCTATTTTGCTCCCAGGACAGAAGTCAGTTTCCTAGGTGACATATTTACATCTGATTGGAACTTCAAAGCTGATTTGATTTTATCCAACTCCCACATTTTATAGGTGAGGAAATTTAGGCCAAATGAGGTTTAGAGACTTACACAGGTAGTAAACAAGTCATTAGAATTCAAACTAAAAAGCCATTCTACTGCCTCACTAAAAAAAAAAAAGTGTTTCTTTTTCTCAGCTTCAAAGTATTATGTTTATTTAAGTATGTTTTTAACCTTTGATGGAAGTGAAGGAGGACAGGGAGAGACAGAAAGAGAGGTAGAAAGGGAGGAGGAGAGTAGGAGAGAGTGGTAAGGAAGACAGAGAATGAGAGTGAAGGCAAGAGGGGGAGAGGAAAAGAAGGGAAAAGAGAAAGGGAGAAAATAAAGAAATTCTGATCCAGGAACAACAGTGAGTAATGATGCAATATATGAAGGGGAGGAGAGAAGCTTTTGTCAGTTGCATTCCAGTAATTTAATTATTCTGAATTCCTTAAAAATCAATGCCTTGGAGTTAAAGCCAAAAATAGTTCTGTGTCCAGTCAGTAATCTTTTCTTTCATGGGGCAATTGGCCAGTTAAGGGTATATATATATGTAGAAAGCAGTATTCATGAGTAGAATGCTCAACTACACTTCCTAAACCTACCACATTATTGATGCTCATTCTACATTCCACAGTGTCACTGGGAAAGATTAGAGGCAGGGGAACTTCTAAGAGGAAATGTTTAAAATTCATGTGAAACAATAACAAAGGAAATTTCATTGTGATTTTTCAGGCTGTATAGTTTAGTCCATCCAATTCAACATGATAGAATTAGCCAAAGTGATGACTGACTTACTTTGTTCCTGCCTAGCTTGGCCATGTTCACTCTTCTTTTGTATGAACTGCTTGTTTTTTGGGCAAGTTAAAAATCTAAGACATTTCCTCATTTTCCATCCCAATACTGACTAACATTACATGGATGTGACTGAGGCTCCCTAAGAACAGATTATCAGTGAAATTGAATGAATGGGAAAGGGCCTTCGTAAGTCACAATCACAAGAATAAAACATGCTACATAAAAATAATTCACTGACTTCCATTTACAAGAAATAGCTTCCAATCATGCCTTTGTACAATTTCTAAAGTATCTCTTTTTGTGCAAAACTGGATTTTAAAAGGCAACATAACTTAGTATAAAGAAGATAATATTAGGAGCCATGGAATTGGAATTCTTTCTGACCAAACCCTGCTACTAGGAGCCATGGAATTGGAATTCTTTCTGACCAAACCCTGCTACATATTTGTTCTGTGACTTGGGTAAGTGACTTAACTTCTCTGACTCTCACATTATTCATCTGTAAAATGGGGGTGATCATACCTGTCCTGCTTGCTTTATAGGATTGTTCAAAGAATAAGATCAGAAAATTCAGGTGAAAATGCTTTAAAAATGCAAAGAAATATACATGAATAAGGTATTCCTTACAATTCCTACCAACAAAAGATTACTGGAGAAAGTCAGCCATCTAAAATGAATGTAAAGGAAGAATTGTGTGATAATAAAGTAGCATAATAAACAAAGAAAGTGTTACAAAAAGAAGGAAGGAGCAGAGAAGAAGATTAAAAAGATTTAGATCCTTTTGATTTACCAAGTCTTTAGGTTATATTTTTATTTAGTAGTTTAAAAACATCAAGAAGCCTGTTGTATTTGGAGCAAGAAATCTAAGTCATTCAAGCCTTTTGCAATACATTTTGAATGGATGAGTCGAATCTCAAAAGAATTGTCAAAAGGACCAGCTGTCCCCTTATTCCTTCTGTACAAACTATGGGTAAACCTTAGCATAACTCTACTTTGAGCCTTAAACTAACAGCATGTGAAAAGATTAATATGAATAAATTCAAAACTAATCAAGGTCCTTCTTTAAATGTTGACACAGTATTATTTATATCCTATACATACCTTCTTGACTAAAATTCATCCCAGGAGATTGGCACTTGGCCAGTTCTATTCATATTTACTGTATTTATATAGTATAGTTGGCCAAGGATAATATTTAAGACAAAATATGCCTTAGGGCATATACAATATCTCTTATATTTTTGCTTTTAAATCTCCACATTGCTAAAAATATTTAGACTGAACTTTATAAAATGTCCTACAAAGGGCTATCAACAATCTGTAGTGATATATAGCTGGCTCAGTATAATTAAAGCATATTTGTAATACTTATGCCAAAGTCAGTCACCGAATGCTAATAACTTTGTGGTTAAAAACAAAACAAAACTGAACCACTGATCTTTCCCATGCCTTCATCTCTACTGCTAAATTGACCTTCAGCATATTCACTGTAAAAAATGCCAGTTTCCTTCCCCACCTCCCTTTCCACTTCACAACACCTTCCAGAAATGAAAGAGGTAAAAACTATGCAATAAAGTTCTAAACGGGAAAGCTGGTCTGTTCTCCACCATTAGCCCTTTCAATTTACTCCTTTAAAAAAAGTATGGTGGGGTGATTTCTTTCTTTCTTCCTTTTTTTTTTTTGGAAGGATTCATAATGATCCAGCATAACTAGAAAGTGCTGGAAAATCAGTTAACCTACTTTCTATAAAAGCACCCAGCCTTCACACAGTAGTACCCAATCTGCTACTTGCTTCTAAACTGCTGTGATGCACCTTGTGGGTTGATCCCTGGATTCTCTGTTACCAATCCCATATCTCTGATTGCCCTGATAATATTTTACATATTGAATATGGCTCTTTATAGGAAGTGAGTTGCCTACACTGAGCCTATGTAACTTCATGCACTGGACTCTTTTCTAAAAGTAGGGGTTTCCTTTAGCTTAATGGGAAATAGATAACTGAGCTGCTGTGGCCTCAGCTTCTTAAATCCAAGGTCCTACTGGAAAGAACCCGGAGCTGACATCTTCTTAGATAACCTGCTATTTCCAAACCAGCTGGTTACAAGTTAGAGATGTGTGCAAGAACTGAGAGCAATTTGTTTTCCCTTTTGTTGCATGCGCACCACCTAAAGCAGGACCTGTTCAGGCACCAGACAGTGTGCTAGTCTGTCCACCCAAGTACCAGCAGGGCTGCTGCACGTGCCGGAAAAAAGGCTGGCCTGATTCCTCACTCTGTCTCCTGGTATTGCTACAGCATGCAATGCCACTTCTCTCCGAATAAACCGTTGGCTCTAGCCCAGGTGAAAAGGCTTATTTCCCCGAGGATAACAAGGGTGGCGCTCATTTCTCCTAGCTGTTGTTGGAGGGTGCCATAATTATAATAATAAAATTATCCTGCTTGCCAGAGTGTCCCGAACCTGATGCTGTCATTTCACAATAAAAGAGAGACAACAGAGGCAGAAGACTGCCGAAAAGACTGGGGTTCAGAAGCACCCTGGCTGTCATTCTGGGACCATCACCTACAAGACAGGACAAGCCACAAAGCAGCAACTTGTTTAACTCAAAATAAATATATTTTTAAAAATGCACCACCCTGCAATTAGAAACTCTTGGATAAAATTACCAAGATGGCTGTATTATCTATTTAGGCAAGACACAGAGACTTTGCAAAAGCGGCCAACAAGTATATAGGGCATGGAAAGGGGAGGAGAGAAATGGGCAGCCAATGAAACAGAAAGGGATTGGGATTTGGAATACAGTAATGCAGAAGGGCTTCCCCCCACCCCTTTCTTCTTCCTGGTATTTAACCCTCTCAGGTATCACAGAAGGCATTTTTAAAGAAGCGCTCTGAATCCATTTCGAGCATACTGCCCGGTTCCTGTCTTCTCCTTGCGCCCCCTCCCCCCAAAGAACTCCACAATAAATCATTCCACTCTAGTCACTACTGTATGCCAGATGGATTTGAGGATATGGCAATGCAGCGCAGTCAAGGAGCAGGGAGGGCTCTTTTACTCCCTCTTAGATTTAGGAATGCATCATCAAAACAACAGCCCAGAGCAAAGGAAAGGGGAGTCAACTCCGGCACCGGGATTGAAAAGAGAGGACTTGTAATAAACCTATTTAGAGTTTTCTACTAAACCATTAACAAAACAGTCAGGACCAAATGAGTGTGAGTGGAAGGAGGAGAGAGAGAGGTCCAGTTGCACTCAGTTTAGGAGGAAAATAGACTTAAAACTCAAGTGAGGGGAAAGTTCTGATTTCCTTATGAATGAAAGTACCAGAAAGTGAAATTGCAAGATCCAGGACTGAGGGGGCAGGGGTCCGGGAGGAGGGGAAAAGTGAAATCTCTTTCTGCTGACTCGGAATTGAGGAGGTGAAATAAAAAAGTGTAATCTGGCAACTTCTTGTTTTTAGACTTTTTTTTTTTTAAGCAGCTACTATTAAACATAGATACAGTGGAAAAGGCTTTATTTAGAACTGTACAGTCAGATCAGTGGTGGGGCGGAGGATGGGGAGAAGAGGTAAGTCCCCCCCCCCCATTTTTTTTTTAACTATTCAAACTCAATGTGGTAACAAACCCTTCCAACCAAAGAAAATAAACCTACCAAGATTTTTGCAGTCAGCTCTGTCCCTGGGGAGTGGATCGTAGGTTGCTTGAGGAGGGCTGCCTCCTAGCCAATGGACCGTGTGATGAATTTTCAGGGAAGAGGAAAAAGAAGAGCGCAGCAGAGGGAGATTGGGAGGAAAAGGAGGGAAGAGAAGGGGGGGAGAGAAGCAAAAAGTAAAAGTACCCCCCCAAAATTTTTTTAACTTGATCCACAACTCTAAAGGATTGGAGGTGGGGGCGGGGGAGAGTAGTGGGGATGCCTAGTTTAGAGCCGAGATGGAACTCGAAGAGAGGGTGATCGAGGGAGTTTGGAAAGCGCCTGGCACCACCAAACCTCAGGGATTCGAGAAGAATAAATGCAGCACTTACTTTCCGAGTAGTAGGGCATGTCTATTTTGTAAACTTCTTTGGCATAGTACTCCTCATCGCTCCTTTCCCTCTCGCAAGCCGCTGCCCTTCGGTTGGCTTTCTCCTGGAGCAAGTCCCTGGTACTGTTGTAGATGGAGATCACCTCCGGGGGGACCTCCTCGGGTTCGGGGTACTCTTCTGGGGGACTGGTCAGCTTCAGCTTGCTGAGGATCTGGCCCCGGATCGCCTCGATCCTCTTGCGCATGAACTGATCCATATCGAGTGTGCTGCAGGTAGAGAGGCTCAGCGCCACGGTGACCAGATCCAGGGTCAAGAAAACGCTTAGGAGATAGTAGTGCATTTTTTTTTTAAAGAATCGGAAGGGGGGAGTTAAAAAGGGGAAAGGGGAAGAAATCCTCAAATAGAGAACAGATGGAGATTAAAGGGGAAAAAATCAGATCAAGTGCGTAACTTGGCAAACAAACCAGAGATAATGACCAAAATAATAACTCGCTCAAATTGACTAAAAAAGAGAAAATGTGAGTCCTCAGAAGGGTGGCAACATAAATACGGGCTGGGTAGTTGGGTGAGTTAGGGACAACTCTGTCTTTTTTTTTTCCTTTTGGGTCGGGCGGGGGCAAGAAGGGAGGGGGGGGGCAAGAAAGGAAAAGTCTCTCAGAAAGAAATCATTGAGCCGAAGTACGCGGGGTTCAGCGTGTCAGTGTCCAGCCCGAAGGGGCTAACCTGAACTCGTCTCTGACAGCCAAAGTTGGGAGAGATGGAGAGGCCCCAGGGCTGGCAGCTAGCAACCCGACTGAAAGGGGTGCGCCAGGATGCCGGGGATGTGGGGAAAAGGGTAAGGAGATTTAAAAATCAAAATCAAAAAGGGTTCGAGAAGGGAACAAACGGCAGCTCTCCCCACTTCCACTGCGGGCGCCGATGTCTCTGCAAAAGAAGTCCCACACACGTGTGTGTGTGCGTGTGTGCGTGTGTGCGCGCGCGCGTGTGTGTATGTGTGTGTATGTGTCTCTGTGTGTGTTGGGGGAGCGCCCGAGACACAGCAGGGAGGCGGGGTGGGCTTCGCTTCCCACCCAGCTCAGTCCTAGTCCGTAGCGGGCAGCAAAGGCGGCGACGATCTTCGCTCCGGGTGCCGCAAGCTGTTGCATGCACCCCGGGCCGCGTGCACCAACCCCGCCCGGGTTACTTCTTGTAGTTGCAGCCTCCGGTGCTGCCTGAGAGCGCCTCTTCCTCCTCCTCCTTTTGCTCCTCCAAACCAAACTGCAACCGAGCTACAAACAAGGCACTGCCCCGGCCACTGCCGCCAACGCAGCCTTCGCCGCCGCCGCCGCCGCCGCCGCCGCCGCCGCCTCCACTGTTCCACTGTCTTCCCTTCCCCGCTGTTCGCAAAAGCAGCTGCTTGCAAGGGCTGATTGGGGAGATGCTTTATTCCTAAGGGGAGTGGGGACTGTTTTCGGTGGGTTCCTTGCTTGCTCCCTTGTTCTCCCACCTTCCCCTTCCCCCAATTCTCTCCGGCTTTGGCCCGCTTAGCCAATCTTCCCTGTATTATTTTCCAGCACTTGCCACCAGAAAAGTCAAAGAATCTCTCCCGTTTTCTTTTCTCCCCCTTTCTACAGAGCAACCCCTCTGTGGCTTTCCTGAATAGATTGGTAGATAGACCGTTATACTCTGTTCTCCATCTCTCTCTCTCTCTCTCTCTCTCTCTCTCTCTCTCTCTCTCTCTCTCTCTCTCACTCACTCTCACTGTCTCTCTCTGTCTCTCTTTCCCTCCCTCCCTCTCTCTCTGCTCCTTCAGCTCAGCTCAGAGAGAAACTTTTGCCAGCAGATAACATCACGATCTTGCCGGGGAGGGGAGATTTATAAGTTCTCCTCGCACCACGTGTTTGCCTCCAACAAAGTGACGTGCTGGGATTGCAGTCAGAAGTCCTCCCGTTTTTTTTTCTGTTTTTTTTTTCTTTCTTTCTTTCTTTTTCCCCCTTCTTACCCTCAGCCATTGAGTCTCTCTGAGGCGCTGGTGGGATGTGGGATTGAAGGAGGTAAGGGAGAAGTGTATGAATATAGTGGCCCTTATAAAAACGATTAACTGCAGTTTCTTTATATATCATTTTAGGCGGTTCTCCTGGAAGGTTACCTTTACATTTACCCTATATTAGTAAACCTCCTTTTTGAAAGCCAGGGCTTCCTGGCTTGTTCTCATATTTGAGTTTCTTCCTCCTGGCAAATATGTTTGTAGATGTGTATATACACATATTTGCACATAAATACATCTACATATATACAAAGAAATCTGTCACCTTTCATACTCCGGTTTATCTACAGTTAAATTTCCCAGATTTCCCCTTGCCCACTAACCAGGGCACATCTAAAGATTTAGCTTCCTCTATCTCAAATCCTAGATCCTTCCTTAATTAAAACTCTGTTGGCCTTCATTTTTCCAAATCTTTTGCTTAATCCACTATTGGATTCACTTTACCTTCTCTTCCTCTGGTCAAAGAGTTTGTCCTTAGTTTTGTTTTTTTTCTTCAATAAGCATTTATCTGATGGCTAAGTTCTAATTTGGGTATCTGCGGCAATCCATTATATAAAGCATATAGTTTTTCTGCCTCAGTCTCCTTTGGAGAAATGCAAGATGAAACTCTGCCAGTTAATCTTGTTTCCTTTTTTCTTTTTATTTCAGTTAGAGAAAATTAAAGAGGGCTCTAACATTTGGTAAAGTTCATCCCTGATGTAACAGGACTATCTCATTTGAAAAATAATATTTTTATCCTAGCTGTGTGACCTTGGGGAAGTCATTTAACCCTGATCTAGCCCTTGCAATTCTTCAGTCTTAGAACTCCTACTAGGACCCAGGGTAAGGGCATGAAAAAAATGAATACTCCTTTCCTACCAAGAAACACAAAAAAAAGTCACAAGGTACTATTCACAGCTTTTATAATTCAAGGTCTAGATATAAATCGGGCCTGAAGGGCATGTGACCAATGTAGCCAGTAAACTAAGGGAGATCCTGCCACCACCCTGTAACCAAAACAAAAAATAACAAAGAAGAGATTGAGATTGGTAGGCAGTTCAAGAGAGGCAACCTAGAAACAATAATCCCTTCACTATGAGGTCAGGAGGCATTAAAATGTGAGCAATTGCTTTGGGGAAAAGGGATCCATTTTGGCCAGGGGAGCACTGCTTAGTGACCAAGCAATCAGTGGACAAGCATCTAAGTGCCTAGTAGGTAGACAGAGCCCTGGAGTTGGAGTTAGGAAGCCATGAATTTGAATCATTCACAGGCTCTAGTTCTGTGACCCAAAGAGGTCACTTAACCTCTTTCCAGTTCTGTAACCATTCATCACAGGGGGAGGTAAATAGCACCTATCACATAAACTTGTCATGAAGGACAGGTTAGTGCTGACAGTCAAATCCTTAAATGGGGCTGTTATTTCTGGTTTCATTTGCCCAGGAAACTGGAGAGGGTAGTGTGCAATGAAGAAGGAAGTCCAGCAACCATCTTGGAGCCTTCCTATGTAAGAAAGGCTTCAGAACCTATGGGTGGGTCCCTAAATGACACATGTGGGAACCTTAAAGCACTACATATGTGCTGGCTTTTATTATTATGAGCCAGGTACTGTGGAAGGTATTGGCTATGGAAACATGGAAGAGCCCTTCTCCTCAAGGAACTTACACTCTCTTTGGTGGCACTTAGGTTGAAGGTAGATATCAAGGGCTATAATTTCACTGGTCCTGGAAGGTCCCTGTCCATGAGACTCCCTCTCTCATGGCAGGCCAGCACCTTCTCTGCAACTAGTCTAGAGAGTTGTCTACACTAGAGAAGGGAGAAGTGAAGTGATTTGCCCAGAATTCATTATCTACTACATCAGGCTGCCTGCTCCTCCAGAGGAGTAGAATTCTGGATATTCCTCCATTTGGAGCAGATTTAGAAATGGGAACACTCATCTAATGAACTTGTCCAGTAAACTTGAACATCGCCTCTTCAGGAGATTACTACAGGATGCTGGTGAGGTTCCAGGTTCAACCCACTTTGAGCCAATGGACTTCTCTCCAGAGTATCACCAACATCTTTATGAGAAGGAAGAGCGAAAGGCAAGTGTCCACGGATGAGCAGAAATCGATTACAATCACCACTACTGAAAAAACAAAGCAGATGTGTTCTATGGATGTTAGGGCTGATTTAAGGAACCCTGAACTGTCAACAGGATGCCATTTGTGGTCAGTGCTTGCAAATGGACCAAGCACTCTTCTCCCTGACAGTTGTGATGGGATGGGGCTTGAGTGAGGAACATACATTGCTTACTTAGACATCCTTTTTAATGGAGGTCCTAACCTTTTGGTGAGGAACTCCTTTTTATTTCCCCAAAGCCTTGAGGTCACCAGGGTGGAGTTGGGAAGGGTTGTAGTGCTGACAGTGAAGTCTCAGAGCTGGGGTCAGGGTGGGGCTGACGGTCAAGTCCCTCAGCAAAACAGGGGTGGGGGTGCTACTTCTGGTTTTCATCCACTCCCTATTGGGAATCCTAGTAAAGTGGAGAAGAGAATATGGCAACCATCTTGGAGTCCTCCTAGGCAAGAAAAGCTTCAGGACTTAGGGGCAGATTCTCATGTACTGGTTCAGAACTTCTGCATACAGGATCTCTCTCCTTTCTGTCAAATCACTATTTCTCAGTCTCAGAGAGAAAAAACCACATGCATTTTCTGAAGACAATTATATCTGAATTCGTGGCTCTGTGACCTCTTTGTCCTCTATAATTTTCATTGTTGTCTGGGGCTGTAGGTAAGAGTCATAAGATACTGACTCTTCATTTTCTAAATTAAAAAAAAAGGGGGGGGTTGCTATGGTAGGTAGAGTTCAGTGAAGAATAATGACACTGGATTTCATTTGTGCCTATCTGCTCCTTATTAGCAATAGGCAGACACCTTCTAAAAAGATCCCCAGAACCCAGTGGTACCTTTCATGAAATCAGCACTCTGAAATTAGATAAGTGATAGAGGATGGGATATACTATGTTGCTCATTTATTTTATGAGTTGAAAATGTTAACATTAAAAAATAAAGTATTCTATCATTTAATTATTTCATTAAGCGTATACCCCTGGCCATCATCTTCATCCAGACCTCACTTTGCCTCCCTGTCACTTCCCAGTTCTCTCCTCACTGTGCCCCTTGTCCATTCCACTTTCATATCTTACAGATATTGCAATTTCCCCCATGAAAAATTTAAATTCCTCCACGACTCAGAACTGCCTCACTGGTTCTTCCTTGGGGTACCTGGCACACATTAATAAATGTTCGATCTTGAACACTGCCTTTCAGTCTCACCTCCTCACCCCACACTTGTCTGTGGTGTGCTTATGAGTGCCCACGTAGAGAAGATTCTATTTTCCATTGATGTATCTGTCTGTATCCACGGGGGAAAAAGGGCTGGGAGATTCCCCGAGTGGGATACAAGTTCCCCATTAAAGTCCTGCAGAGCAGTGAAGATTTAAGTCTCTAGTAACTTAACTGGAAACTGAACTCTTTGTTTTCCAGATCAGAGTGCAAGAGGGTGCAGCTGTTCCAGTCACTAACTAGACTGCCTGCTCATTAAATGGTACCATTCACTCAGGGCTTCTGGAATTCCTACAACAGGCTAAACCAAATGTTTGATGTCAAAACAACTCCTCATTGCTATCCTTCAGCATTAACCTTATTGATCAGGGAGGGAGAGGAGTTGGCAAGCTGATGGGGCCTTCCTCATGCTAAGGAAGGAATAACTTCATTGGTAATCATTCTGAAAGTTTTCCAGAGTGATTTTAAAGAGAAGGAAAAAAAAAGAAATGATTAAACTACTGAACTAGTTAAATTTTATTATAAATCCTGGCACCTGATAAAGACAAAGGATTAGGGATAACCCTTCAATCTGAGAAAACAGCAATCAATCAATCAATATTTATTAGTGCCTACTTTGTGTCAAGCATTATGCCATGCCACACACTGATTAGTCTTAAATTGTTGCTTATAGATTTTCCAGATAATAATTCTAGTTTTAACATTTATAAAGGGCTTTGCAAGCCATTTTTAAAATATTCTTATTTAATCCTATCCACTATTCCAATCTGCTTGTCAGTTTCTTAATTAAAAATCATTTGAGAGAGGCATCTATGTAGCACAGTAGAGAGAGAGCCAGGCCTGGAGACAGGAGGTCCTGGATTCAAATGTGACCTTAGACACTTCCTAGCCCTATAAACCTGAGCAAGTCGCTCAGTCCTCATTGCCTAGCCTTACCACTTTTCTGCCTTATAACTGATACTTAATAACTGGTGCTTAGTATTTGTTAAAAGATAGAAGGTAAGTTTGTTTTTTTTTTAAGCATTTGAAAATCCACTCTACAAGAATGTTGTCTGTATACATGGGAAGGGGGAAAGGTAGTACCCACAGAAAGAACACTTAGAAGATCAATTAAACATCACTAAATTATCATTTCCTTTGCATCGCTTTTCATATGAAAACTCTTCAGCTTGCAGAACATAAATTTCATAAAATTAAATGGTCTTTGTGGTTTTGTCCTTTCCTATATATATGATCTAAATGTATGGGTAGAGTATTTTTTTCTTTTTTCCTATTTAAGGTTACCTATTTTATAAGGAAAAAAAAACAATTAAGAACCACACAAGTTAAAAAAATGAATTTTTCCTTGAAAATGGCATTATGCTAACCTTTTTAAAAACAAGATTAAGGGACACCTATAAAACTATATTTCATATATCAGAAATACTAGAGAATATATTTCAGTTCCACACTGCAGCCAATTAAAGGATGGTTAGGGAGGACTCAATCAAAAAGTATTCATTAAGTGCGTACAATGTGCTACTAGGTAGAAGAACAAAGAAGGGGAAATGGGAATTGTCATCTCAAGGGGCTCCCACTAGTTCTGATAGAGGGAGTAAGCAGGAAAGAGTCCAAGGCAGATAGGAGTCAGAGGAAAAGGCAGGGCAGAGGGACAGAGATCAGCAGCAAAGAGAGAGCCTGAGGGTAGGCAAGTTTAAGATCCTAAAGTGAAGTAAACTCTACCTTGTGGTCCACTTGGGTTGTCAGAGTCTAAGCAAGTTACTATTGCCCTTTGAAACTATGAATTAGCTCATTAATAACTCTTCAGGGGCCTTCAAGTGCTTTATTTCTTAAACCTTGAGAGGCTCAGGGTAAATGGAAAAAAAAAATGGGATGGTCATCAGAGTGCCCCAAAGGGGAAACCCAAAGGGGAAATCCTAGGAGTACAGCCTTTCTCTGAGAACCAAATCAGGTCTGTGAGCCAGAAGTTCTCCGCCCTTAGTCTACCAGTAACTTAGATGAAGAGTATAAAAGAAAACTTGTAGCAAAGTATTTAGCACTATGGCATAGGAGCATGTCAGAAATTAATAAGAGATTCAACTTTTTTTTAGATGCTTAGCATTGCACCTCTGGCAAAGCCTCAGTCCCCATCTCCCTCTCCCTTATGCCAAAGGCTAGGAAATGGGGGTTAAGTGGAAATGTATGAGACCAGATTTGAACCTAGGACTTCCCATCTCAAGGCCTGGCTCTCAATCCACTGAGCCACTGAGCTGCCTATGACCCACTTGGCAACACACATTTCTGGGTTTGGTGACTGGGAAAGAGAACAGAAATAAGGAGGAAAGAGAAATGGGGAGGTAAATAATACAGAAAAAAGCAGATCAGATATTTTCACAATTAATAAAAGTATGACTTTTGGCATGTGTCATCTCATCCTTTGGCTATACCTTTTACTAAAGATAATATATGGGCGTATTAGGTATATTTTATCTGCTGTATATTTCATTAGTGTTTACAGATCGTGCAACATATTCTATTAACATCACTGTGGTTCCATATACAGGGATGATATTTACTCTGAGCCTTTTCTGTGCCTGATAATCAGAGATTTAAAAACAAAGTAGAAATATTGATTCCACCTAAAAATAAAAGCTCAGGGTAATCTTGACATCAAAGAGAAAAATGACCATCTTGGGGAGACAGCAATCCTAATATTGATTATTTAATAATTATTATATTACATTAAATTATATTAAAAGCAGTGCCAGATCTCCCAAAGAGCCAGGGGATCCCTCATGTTAGGAGAGAAGTTAGCAAGTGGAATCCTGCTAAACATATTATAACTTCAAAGTTAAAAGTGATTTGATACAGTTCAGAGTCAAGATTTGAACCCAGGTTCTTTGGCTATTCTTTGGCTAATTATGTGCCCTGACTTTCTACTTGTTTGGCTGCTAACTGTAGTCCTCGAACCAGTTACTCATCAAAGTACTACTTCCACTGTCCCTTCAACTACAACCAAGCTTAATTCTGACAGTATTTCCATGGGTCCTCAGACTGAATTAACAACGATCACTGTCTGCTTCTTCCTGTTCTATCTATCCCACCAACTGTTGTCAATAATATGCTAGACTGTTATTTCCATTTTAGTGGGAAAGTATTGTCAAGAATTCTATTGAATAATTGTTAGTTTTTCTCAAATTTCTATTCTTTGATTTTTCATTCTATTTACAAGTGGGTTTTATTTTTGCATCTTCTGAATTCAGTTTCACCCTTTATAATAACTATCTTCCCTAGATAAAATTAAGGTCTTAATTTGGATTGTATTTTAAATTTCATTTTTTATTTCTGTGTACATGTTGTTTTTCAACAGAATATAAAGGGCTTGAGGGCAGAGCCAGGTTTTTTTTTTGGGGGGGGGGGAGGTTGGTCTTAGATATCTCCAATCTGGTATACAGTAGGTATTAAATAACTTTGTTGAACTGAAATTTAAATAATTTATAAATATAGTACTATAATAAGGCAATTACTTTTTAAAGAGATCTTCCTTTTTAAAAATTTTTGCTATGTATATTTTTTTAAGGCACCTGAATTCTGGTCAGGGCTCTAACTTTGCCACTGAATGGAAAGGATCCATATCTATGATTTCTCATTTTTGTTATTATCTCCGGAATAATAGTATAAAGACAAAAAAAGATTTCATGGTGAACTACTGCTTTATGTGGTGAATGTAAAGCATTCATTTTACAATTACTTTCTCATAATCTTGCTACAAGGGAGATACTGTATTCAGACAACACCTTCCTGACCATCTTAAGGTACTTGGTACTGAATGACAATAAAATGGGAAACTCAGATTGAGAGTATATAGAGTGGTAATTCCTTTCCCTTCTCCCTCAACTCCTTGTACTACAGATACTCCAACAACTATTACCATGACTACGATTTTAAAATGCCTTTTTTTCTGGCACTGTTTAGAACTGGATCAACCCAAAGATAAGGGCCCAGAAGATGCCTGAAGAGGACTCTTGAGATCCATGAGTACAAACCTCTTGTAGAAGAAGTGAGGTTTATCAAGAGTGTGGAAAGTGGGAAAAGGAAGAGGGAGAGAGGGGCTGACAGCAATCCCACACCACAGCTGGAGAGAACACTGGTCTTCCTGCTGACTCTTCTATTCCCATTCTGGTAAATTCACTTTCAAATTTTAGAAAAAACGAGCAACCAATTAAGATTCTGAAAAGCAAAATCAGTCTCCCCCTTTCCCATTTTAGTGCTGGTACAGAAAAAGAACAGAACGTTTCTGTTTGTCATTTGGTGCTTTCAGCTCCCTATAATGCTGTCTTTTCACATGTTGATCTTTCCTTTTTAATAAACAGTAACTGTTTCACAAAACCAGGGACACCTGGGAAGTTACTTCACAAAATTGAAAGAGCTTGTGTTTCCTCTTAACTTAAAAAAATGATGTGGTTGGGATTTCTATAATTTGTGGCGTCTCTTTAGATTGTTTTAGTTATGTTCAAATGTGTTTGCTTCTATCCAAATGTTAACTACAAAGACAATAATCTTGGCTGAATGGCTTTGTCAGTAACTTCCAGAAAGGATGCTAGCTACTTAGAAAGCTAGCTACTTACAAAGAAAGACATTGAAAAAGTGACATCACTGAATTGAGCAGACCCTACCTCTAGCCCAGCACACAAAAGCTTCAGGACACCTGGTCAAATGTTTGGTATAGCCACTACAGATAATCACACAAATCCTTTTCTTCAGGAAGCACTTCAGTTCCTCACAATGGAATGACTAAGGCTGTACCTGAACAAGGTAAATAACTGAATTGCTGTGGCACAGCTAGTTTTAGCAACTGCATCTTATCAGCTGCAAGCTGACCTGCATGACTGGGAAGAAACTAGCCATTCACAGGGTTGGGGAAAAAGAGTAGATTCAATGGAAGCTTAAATCATGCCACCTAGAGGAATAGAGCGATAAGTTCTTCAGTGTGGATATCTAAAAAATATCCAAGCTAGATTGCATGAATTTTGTCCATGCTAGTTTACAAAACATGTAATGTAAAAATTATTTCTGTGTTTTTGGTTTAGATCTGGGGCTTCCAAGGGGAAGAAAATTCCTTGTGTGAAAATCTCTTTAACTAAGGCAGCAACTCAAAAACTTCATGGGGTTATAAATGAGGGGATCATTGATTTGGAGCTTGAAGGGAATACAAAGAAAATCCAGTCCTGGGTCAACGGAGATAGAGAGGAAGAGACATAGAGAGGGATATAGATGACTATATTCCAATAGAATTGATTTCTTTTTGTAATCATGAATTTCACCAGATTGCCAAGGGGGTCCATCTCTCTCTCTCTCTCTCTCTCTCTCTCTCTCTCTCTCTCTCTCTCTCTCTCTCTCTCTCTCTCTCTCTAAGAACTGCTGATTCAGTCCAACATATTTTACAGATGAGTAAGTCAGTAAACACTTATTAAGCACCTACTATGTGTCAGGAATGGAGATACACACAAAAAACAAAAGATCCTTCCTCCAAAAGGCTCACAGTCTAATGGGAGTGACAACAAATATAAGCAAGCAAGCTTTAACAGGATAAATAGTAAATAATTACGAAGGAAGGCACTAGAAGTAAGGAGGGTTCTGAAAAGCTTCCTGTAGAAGACAGGATTTTAGTTGGGACTTAAAGGAAGTCAAAGGGAGCCAGGAGGAGGAGATGAGGAGGAAGAACATTCCAGTCACTGTGTATACAGTTAATGAAAAGTCTGGAGTCGAGAGATGGAGTGTTACGCTCCTGGAACAAGGATGCCAGTGTCACTGGATCAAGGAATATGTGGAGGGATGTATGGCGTAGGAAGACTTTAAAGGTTGGGGGGAGAGACAGCTAGCTATATAGTTCTTTGTACATCAAATAGGGGATTTTGTGTTTGCTTCTGGAGTTGGTAGGCAAGTCATTGAGCAGGGGAGGGGGTGACGGAGGTTCCATCCTGCACTTTAGGAAAACCATTTTGGGGTCCGAGTGGAAGACTGGAGTAAGGAGAGATCTGAGGTGGGCAGCCCTAGCCAAAGGTCATTGCAGTAGTCCAGCTTGAGGTAATAAAGGTCTTGAACCACTCCTGAAGACAGAGGTACTTGAGACATGTTGCAAAGACGACCTGTGCAACAGATTAGATATGGGGCAGGGCAGAAGACAGTAGAGTTGAGAATGTGAGGATGGTTGTAAGTCTGGGGGACTGGAAGGATAACAGTGCCCTCAATACTAATAAGGAAGTTTGAAGGGGTCTGGGGTGGAGAATGAGCAAACGTAGAAGTAAAGTGAAGGGGGAAAGGCAACACAAGTAGCCAGAGCAGAGCTGGGATTTGAACACAGGTTTACTGACTCCATTTTAAGTATTCTTTTGATTTAACCACACTTAGAGAGCTCAACATGACAAGATGCTCTCTATCAAATCACACAACCTAATTTCTGTTGGTCAGTAGCAAAAAACTCTTACAAAGAGGCCAGGTCAGCCTTACCTATGCTATTTGAAAATTATATTTCAAATAATTTCCAAATATTGAATATAGGTTTTGTTTGCAAAGAATAACCTCTAGCATGTTATTAGTAAAATATGAAGAGTAGGGAAGGGACAGCTCATTTTCTAAATTATTACTAGTAAGGAATCTCTATCTCAATCTATATAGACAATTTAATTTACAGGTCTTTAAATTCTAACCTAATTGCAATTTGTTTCATTTTAGTACTAAATGTAAGAATAATAGCTAAATCCAGTAATTTTTCACTAAATAAATGCTGATCATTCTAGTGGTTATAGCAATTATACTGTGTCAGAACATTCTGAATGGATAGTTAAGAGACAAAATGGATAGAATGCTGGTCTGGTGCCAGACCTTTTGAAATTCAAATCTTGCCATAGACACTTCCTAGTTATGTGACTCTGGGAAAGTCATTTAACTGTCTACCTCAGTTTCCTCATATGTAAAAGGAGCTAGAGAAGGAAATGACAAACCATTCCAGAATCTTTGCTAAGAAAATCCCAAATGGAGTCACACAATCGAAATGACTGAACACAGAAAGATAAGAGGATGTCTTATTTTCAGACTATCCTACTTGCTTATCCTCTAATTTGCTTCTTCTGCTGGCCATAAACTAAGGTTCCATGAAGGGTGGTCCTAAATGACAAGTATAGTATATGTGTGTGTTTCTGTACATGTGTATGCATCAGGGTAAGCAATGGAAACATCAGGTCTCTTATTATTCACTAATACACAGAATTATTGACACTTTATATTTGAGGCTGCTCTGAGGTTCATACTTAATCTCACTTTATATTTTTCAGATGAAGAAACTGAGGTTAAAAAAAATTCTGACTTGGACATGGATACACAGCTAAGTGGCAGGAGCAGCATTCAAACCTAGGTCCTATTAACTCCAAATAAAACATACTTTCCTACTGGAGCTCTTGGGTAGAAATCTGGAAGCATCTGGAGAGTCTGCCAATCGTAAGAACTGCATTTGTTCTTTGGAATGACAGTTTCCAACACTATTCAATGTGTCCTATCATTCCCACAGTGTCCTCAGAAGTAGTTATTATTATTATTATTTTACTGTTCAATTGATAGTTCTGCTTTTTCTGCTGTAGAGCACTAGATTTGAGTCAGGAAGACCTAGATCAAAACCTTTGTTAGATAGAAGCTTTGAATAAATCACTCAAATTCTCACAGAGTCAGTTTTCTCGTTTGTAAAATGAGGGGCTTGGACATGAAAGGCTCCAAAATCTTGCCTAGCAATAATCATGATTTTGTCATGTTAGGATACCTCAGTGGAATCTTAATGTCTCAGAGTGTACCTTTCTCCCCAATTCCCTCATTTCTCTCCAGTATTACCTCTTAGTAACCCATGATCAAAATTTTTTATTTAGAAGGCAAGAAAATATAATCAAACTCATTTTAGTTAACAAGTCCCATTCATTGTCTCTGCAATCTTTCCAATTCCTTAACACTTCTCTTTTTATTTCCATTGCTACCAACCTTCATTACTACCTTTTTGAAATACAAATCTGCACTTCTAGTCCCTCTCCTGTTCAATTTGTCCCTCATATCACCAAAAGAATCCCAATGAATAGATTTGTTTAGGTCAATCTGCTTAAAGCTCTTCAAAGGCCCCCTTCTGCCTATCAAGTCAAAATTCTTTAGCCAACTATTCAAGGCCATCCACAACCTGAAGCCCATCTCCCTACCTTTCTAGCTATCAGACACTCCCAATCACACACAGATGGCATCATCCTTCAGTCAATTTTAGATGACTAATCTTTGTGTATATTAACAAAATTCAAATATTTATCAAACAGTTGTGTTCAAGAGACTGCAAAGGATTACAGGTCTATGAAGACAAAAAATGAAAGTTTTTGTGCCTAAGTTGTTATCGAGGAATACATGTATAGAAAATGAGGTAATTTGAGGGGAAAATAAGAATACTCACAAGCAGTTAGAATTCGGTGATTAAGAGCACTGGGCATGGAGTTGGGAGGACCCCTGTTCAAACCCAGTCTCAGGCAAGTTGCTTAACCTCTGATTGCCTGAGGAGAGAATCCACTGAGGAAGGAAATGGCAAACCATTTCCTTAACAAGAAAACTATGAATAGCTGTAGTCTATAGGTTCACAGAGTGTGGCACAACTGACAATAACTGGGTACTAGTTGGGATGGGGGTATCATTTGTAAAGGTTTTACAGGAGATAATTGGATTCTTGAAGAAAGACGAGGATGCTCTTCCTCTCTGCTAATGCCATTCTCTACACCTAGAAAGTGCTCTCCTCGATCTCCGATTTCAATAAATCCCATCCTTCAAGGCTCACCTCAAGTATCAAACCTTTTGTGGTTATTTTCCAAAAGCACAATATACATTTCCCCACTTTGATGGGAGTATATTTGGTATTTTGGTGGTTGTATTATACACGAAGTATTACATATGATATACTCTAAGTATAGGTTATATCCCCCCTTTTAAAAACCATATCTTGTCTTAAAATTGATACTTTGTATTGAATCCAAGGCAGAAGAGCTGAAAGGGCTAGGCAATGGGGGTTCAATGACTTGCCCAGGGTCACACAGCTAGGAGTATCTGAGATCAGATTTGAAACCAGAATCTTCCATTTCCAGGCCTGGCCTTCTATCCACTGAGTCACCTAGCTATTCCCAGGTCATATCCACTTAACAGATTGCCCACTTCATACCTAGGGTCTTATTATAGTACCTGTAAATAGGTAATTCAAAAATGGCTGTCAAAAGAATGAAATTTCCTTTCCCATTTTTAATTATAAGTGATTATGCCAAGCATAAAACCAGTATCTACCTACAAGCCAGTATCTGTTACTGTACCTCCATCTTATCAAGCACTAAGCATTCAAGGTGAAAAAAAGGATATGATATTCAAGTACCAAAAACAAAGTAAAGTCAAGAGGTTGCTTTTCTCACACACGGTGGAAAAATCAAAAGCAGCTTTAGTTAAATTGTCTTTTAGTTATTTAATGACTTATCAAGTCTGTCTGTCTGTCTCTCTCTCTTTGTGTTGTTTTTCCTACCAACCCTTAGATTTGTCTTTTCAAGTTGACTGCTTAGCAGTCTTTTGTTCACTGTCAGAAATTTCTTCCTTCTCTTATTACCCAAGCATCCACATATTGGCAAAAACATAAATTTAAAAATGTAAAAATTTAAAAAATCTAAAACTGAATGGGAGGAGGACCTTATAAGCCCTGTTCGGTAGTGATGTGAGATTTCAAAAAATAGCTTTATCTAAAGGAAGAAAAAAATAAAAAAACACATGGGAGAAAACCTCAAGATAAAATGGTTAGTTCTATTTTTAAAAAACAATTTAAAAAGTATATATGTTTCATTTAAAACTACATGTCAGAAATTACTGAGGAAATCTCATGTAAACATAGCATCTTGTAGTGCTACAAATGCCAATGTGAATACTGAGTCTATAATTTATTTCACAACTAAATACATAAAATCAATTTCCCTCTTGCTTAAAGGAAAATATTGGTGTGGTGACTCTATCTAGTTACAAATCAAGGACAAAAGTCACCCTGAATCCTATGGTGAGGGTCAAATACTGTACGAAACCAAATATCACTTAGAAAAAGTTCCTGAAATTGTATTTGGTACTGTTCAATGTTTCAGTCACTGCTGTGTCTGGCTGTTTCACTGCAGTTTTGAGAGTTGAGGTCAATCCATTGCTTCTATCAATTCCACGCTGGGCGATGAATTGACTTAAGGCCAAATTCTGGTTCTGCAAGAGCAAAGAGGCAACCCCCAAGCAGCTCAAAGATGGATCAACAGCTGCAGAGGCCACCCACGCATTGGGACACAGCTTTCAGCTGTCTCTCCATTCAGAACTCCAGTTGGTCCTGACCCCATACAAATTTGGTGTTCCTGCTTTGATATTTATGAACCGATTACATTAGAAATGCAGTGTAATGATCCAGGGGTTAGAGAAAATGTTATTTATACAAATGTGGTTAACACCTCATCACTTTAAGCTGGATAAGTTAATATTGCTTTTTGTTTTCTGGGGTTTCTCTTGCCCCAATATGCAACCCCCATTTGTATTCCCTGTATGATAGAGTGTGATGTACAGAGTGGAGCTGTTGGACAGCTTGAGACCCACAACTGAGCCAGCCTCTCAAAAGACCTAAATAACTATTCATTGGTTCAAGTTCAACATTGACATGGGAATCCAGAGGCTTAGAAGGTAGTCCAGAAATCAGAGTCTATTATCTGTTGCATGGTAGCTACTATTTTACATTGCTTCTAGGAATATTTTATCTTTTCTGATGAAATAGAGAATATCTTGTTTGTCATAGTGCTTCTGGAAAATGCAGAAGAAAGGTAATGTTTAAATAAATAAACTTTTAGGGTTCTTCTGGCTCTAATTTGTACAACTTGGAAACAATGAATCCTAAACTCAGGAAATAATTAAAAAATAATTAGCAAAAATTTTAACCTCTCCTTTCGATATAAATGGCAGAAGAGCCCATAAATGTTAATGCAAGTGATAAAAGTTGCACCATTTAAAAATTTTTGTGCCCTGAAACTTCTTAAAGTTTAAAAATCTTAAGTGGCACAAAATCTTATGTTTTGCTACCAAAAAAAAAGCTTCTAACTGTATTTTTTCATTATATTTTTGATACATATTAACCTTGTGAAGTAGGTAGTACAAATAGTATCCCCAATTTGAAGTTGCAGAAACTACTTTAGAAAGGTTAGATTTTCTGCTTTTGGTAACATGTTGAGTAAAATGTTGGAGCCTTGGGTCTCATGCTCCTAAGTCTAGTGCTCTTTCCATCATTCAGTCAAAAATCAAAACTGTGTACATAAACAAAATAGTTTAAAATGTATTTTAGAACCATAAAACTTTGTATTTTCATTACACTTACTTTGACTTTATGGAATGAAAATCAAATTTAAGAAAAAACAAAAGACCATATGCCACAGATAAGGTAAGTAAACATTCATGATGCTTATTGAGTTACTACAATCAGAAGAAATTAAGTAGAGAAGGAGTAGAGAAAGATGGATGGATTGGATAAAAGAACAATGAAAACAATCCTTTGTATTCTGATTCAGAGTCCATATCGGATGAAGAAAAAGTATCTAAAAATATATGTTTATTTGTTTATTTCTTGGTCCTTGGGTCAAGGACCACCTTGGAGGGTGGCCAGGAGGAAAAACCTTGAGCAAAAAGTGTAAAAAGAAAAAATCTATTTTTTAAGAGTTTTCTTTTTTTTTTTTTAAGGTACTGTACCCAACAGCTGTTACCAATACCTGAATGCTTCACCCAAGTGAATAGCTAATAGGAAAATCCTTCAATCTCCAGAAAAAACACAAGATGACAACTACTGCCTCCTGCAGTAATGATTTACATAAAATGTGGAGTGAAGAGAAGAGGCAGGAGAGATATAAGATTAGAAATAGGTCATAATTCACTGATAGAAGGCTGATGGTTAGAACTAAATGGAATGAGTTTTTGTGATTTTAAGACAGAACAAATTCTCTAGTTAAAAAAGGTTAAATGTTTTATGCTACTAAAACATGTAATTCTTAATCTTACTGTCTCACTTTAAGAAGCTAAAATACCATTCACTTAAGAATCTTCAGAACATTTAATTTCCAAAGCTGGCTGGAGACTCCATGCCTATTTGAATTTTGCCTTCAGAAAAGCTCACTCTCTTTCAGCAAAATATAACTGATTTTAAGATCAAGAGTAAAACTCACAGGGCCTACCTCTGCCTTGAATAGTCAGTAAGATTCATCTACCCAGCTGGCCATAATTCAGACTCCTGTTTTCTTGGGGAGGGAATGAGAGAGCTTTTTGTAGGCACAGAATGGTTCTCTCTTCAGTTTCAAAATTTAGTCTTACTGCCAATTCACCTCAAATAGTCTCTCATAATATCTGCAGGCCCTAAACTATTCCTCCACCTATAACTGACATGCAATCTAGAGACATGTGTCAATCATACTGACCATTAAAATAGGATAGAGCAGAAAGTGAATGCTATATCCTTAATTAAGAATATTCCCCCAAAAATGAGGCTAACATGTGCAAAGGGTTGCTACATGCCATACTTAAGACATTCTAGTCCTTGATAATCTGCTGTCTCCTAGTAACTCTGGTTGAAAAATCCCATTACAACCAATACAATTCCAACAAAAATCTCCCTTAAAGAACAAAAAAACCTTCCAAGTTCCATGAGATGGCCTGTTTATTTCATGCAGTCTTTGACATAATGAATTGCAGTAGAAATTAAGACTTAGGTCAGGAGATTTTTTTTAAAGCCATTTGAATTGTGGTTAATGACTGAAAAAGAAATGAAAAGGTTCATTTTGGTCTTTATATGAGCGGTATGATGTAATGTAGAGAACATTAAACTTTGGGTCAGAGGGCCTGGATTGGCCTCCCTGCTCTGCCACCAAAAAACTGTGACCTTAGGCAAGTGACCTAATGTCTCTGGATCCGAGTTTCTTCATCTGTAAACTAAAAGAGTTAGAGAGATGCACTCTGAGGTCTTTTCCAGTTCTAAATCTATGGTCTTGTGAAAATAATTTTCTTTTTTGTATCAGCATAGAGAATTCTTCATGAAGAAAATTCCTTCACCAGGACATTTCAGTAAGTGAACTGCACAGGGTCACGCTGCAAGGATATGTTCACAGTTTTTGAAGTCACATCTTTCTGACTTGTAAACTAAGGGTCTATCCTATATACCATGTTGCCTCTGAATATGCTAACATTCCAGAATGTTATTAGGAGATTTGTATTCATTTGACTTAAATTATTTTAAGACCCCTTTTATGATTTAAAAAAAAAAAAAGAGATCCACCTCTTAACTGTGCAGTGAAACATTTACATATGCTTCAAACAAGAGACCAGGAAAGACCATGAGAGCCATACCTAAGCCAACTTTTAAAGGAGTGAAAAGTAACTACTTTTAAATCCTTTGTGAAACAATGATTTTTCAGTAGGGTTAACTGATGCAAATAGAGCAAGTCATAATCAATGTCTTAAGTTTTCCATGCAAGAAATATTACTATTGAATCTATTTTCTGGACCATGTATATTTAGAAAGAACTAAATTTTATTTTTGCTAATTAGCAAATAATACTTGCTAGGACTGTGCTTATACTAAGAACTTAATGGCAAGAGAAACCATGAACTTCAAGAATTTAAATAGACAAATTAAAAATAAAAATAATAAGTTCTGGGTGCCATAAGGAATGTGACACACAATCAACCATATCATGTTAGCTTTTCTTAAGACCTCATAATTTTGCTTATTGAATTCTAATTATATAATTATGACAGTGTATTTGCTTATGCTACACTAACAAGATACCAGTTCCACAATTTAATGATATAAATGATCAGAAGTTAGGATTAATGAATCTTGAGCTTTGCTAGTTTAGTCACTTGAATTCTGGGTGTGTATGTTACTTTATGATAATAAATATCAAGACATGTGCTAATGTGTTTTTAGATATCTAATATCTTTAACACTCAAATGAGCTTGAAAAAGTAAACATTTCTGCTATTAGCTCTGAGGTTTTTTTGGAAAGATTAGGCTATAGTATATGCCAGATGCAAGTATGCATTATAGACAACAAAGGAACTATTCTTATGGGAAATGATAGAGAATGGGATGGATCTTAAAAACTTGACCGAAGTTGTTAAATATTTCATTAAGGAACTTTGAATCCTATGACTTAATTTCTTTTTTTTTTTAAAGGTTGGTTGTGATGGTAAACAAACCATCACAAACTCAAACCACTCATGAAGTTCAATCTTCCATAAAAGCTAATAATGAAAAAGAGTATGAAAAAGTAATTACTGCTTAATCCATCATTGATAAATACCTGATAGTTAATATCACCCAAATTACTAATTTTACAGTTAATTACACCAACATTCTAGTTTTATATACATATAAAACTAAAAAAAAAAAATACACACACACACACACACACACACACACACACACACACACACACACACACACACACACACCTTATAAGCCAAATCTACCTTTCCTTCCTCCAAAACCAAACCAGATTAAGGTAAAAAAAAAAAAAGAGCAGCATTACAGATACCCCACCACCAAAAAACACCACCCACTCCCTACCCTTCAAAACATTTTGATTTTTTTTTTGAAAACTGAAACAATGGGAGTCCTGTCTCCAAACTGATTTCATGTTTAAATAATATGTTTAAATAAATAAAAAATAAACCTAGAAAATAATATGAGAAGAAATCTCTGACTTGCAGGTCTATAATTTTTTTAAAATTAAATTTCCATGGCTCTCAAATTGAATCACTCAATGCCAGAACCACAGTTCTAACTTTTGTTTTATTACCTATATTTTTTCTTAGTTCCTCTAAAAGAAAAATGATACTGAATCTAAAAGGCATCTATAAAGTCAAAATAAGCACAGACATACTAAATTTGAAGACTCACAGAATTTATGTAGTAAATATTCTTTTGAATAACATATACAATTAAATATAGGTCATCTTCATTACCAGCAGGTAGTGATATTTTTAGATGCATTATTAATTTAAAATTCAAGAATAACAAAATAACATTAAAAACTTATCATGAAATTGGCAAAATATGCCAAGAGGCATGGTTTTGTTTTTAATATATAAAATGTTTTTTGGAAATGCTAAAAAATAATAATGGTTTTGGAAAGCAGTTTTGGATTTTGATGTAGACTAAAACAAAATTAAGTGACAATTTTAAAGTTGGTGAAAAATAAAGGCAGTCTGTTGTTTTCTCTTCAAACTAACATCTGCATTACCACCTCCATGCTGCAAAACTCATGTAGATGATAAACAATTTTCTCCAGAAAAATAAATGTATCAAGTATTCCAATTTCTAAATGTTGTCATTTATCAGTCACTTCTAGAGCTTCATTCTGTGTTATCAGGTCCATCACTCTCCTTGTCCCAGTCTTTCATTGTTGCTCCCATCATAAAATCATCACGCAATATGTTCCAGCTTGAGCCTTGCTCTGATTTCTCTTTAGCCTAATAAGAAAAAAGAATCAGAACTGAAAATGCAATTAAACCCAGACACAAAACAAACTCTGCTCTACCTTACAGTTTTTACAATAGAAGTATAACGAAGACAAATTGTTGAAATTTACTTTATTTGCATCCTCTGATCACACATGTGAAAAAAGAATAAAAAGGGGCTATATGGTAGTAAAACTTATTTTAATGATCCAATAAAAGACAGATGGAAACAAAACACTTATTTTTCATGAATTAAAGAGTCAGACCTAGTAATGGCTTCCTTTATTAGAGTCTTTTTTGGCAATCAAAACAGACTCATGATATCATTTATTAACCCTCTGGGTGCCAATTCATTAGAAAAAAATCCTGGCACATTATTTAAACAAAAGTATGGAGTTAATAAAGTCTTTTTAATCTACTCCACATTAAACATTTCACATATTTTTTTGATTTGTGAATTAAATCTCCTTTTGTAAATTATAACCCTCACTACCTGAGCCAAATATATAACTATATGAAACAAAGGTGTTTTTAAAGGGATTTGGGGGAGGTGTCATATTTAAAAAAAATATTCAGGACCTCAATATTGGTATATTTCAAACTTGTTTCTCCTCTGAAACTACATCAAACTCAGATTAATAATGACAATATATTAAATAAGGGCAATTTCTCATTTTCTTTCTACCATTCAAATGATATCTTATTACAGAGGCCAAGAAATCAGAAGAGGGGCCATTTCATGATACAACAGTACCACCTTGTGGTGCTATTTATGAAATACAATTTATCAAGAATTTGGTAAAAATAAAGCTATACAGGCTATATTATATATTAGGTACAAAGATGAAAAATTTTTCTAAGCATGCAAATAGCAGCACGAGAGACAGGGAAAGAGAGGGGAAGAGAGAGGGGGGAAAGAGGGAGAGAGGGAAAGAGAGAGTGTGCTCTCTTAATTGGTACAACTTTTTATCCAAAGAAGTTACAATTTTTTTCCAGGTAATTATATAAATGGGGCTTCACACTACTACTAACATGTTTAGTTTTAAATTGGTAAATGTAGGAGCTGCCACTTGACATTTGACAAAAATGAAGAGACAATGGCAAATAAGAAAAAAAAGTCCAGATTAACTCTTTTACATACCCTTCCTATGTCAAAGATACATCTCAATGAAATAGAATGTTAAATTATTTTTAAAAGGAGTATTTGTTTTTCCAAATACCAATTTTTCCAAACCAAATATGAAAATTCCAAATGGCAGACAAACATTCCTGTAATCAAAGCAGAGGGCAAGCCTTAGGAGTTTAGGAAGGTCTGGATTCACCAGACATGGTGGCTCACTGGGCAACTCCTGTAACTTTTTGGTGTCTACATGCAATTTTCTAAAAAAAAACAAATTTCACAAGTGTCAATCAGTACTGGAAAGAGTTTCCCTCCGGATTTGGAACTCCAGACACTGATAAAAATCACCAATTTGGTCCCTTCCCCCCACATTTCAATTTAGTATTTCCTTTAATTTATACTTCACTTAAAAAAACTACTTGTACTTCTTCTCATTTTAAGTACATTCATGTTTTACTGTACTTCCATATTTCTAGGAATTGAGACTTGTGTATAGTAGGGCCAAACACTATAATGACATCTTGACAATTTTTTAGTAACCATGGATACTAGAAAAAATATCAGAGAACAACTAGGCATTTACATTCCAAGTGAGGCTATACAATTCAACAAATACAGAAACAGAAAAGCTACTGTATACCTGTATAAGAAGAGGTTCATGACATATAAATGAAAATTAAAATGGCAAAGCTCTCACATTTTACCTAGCACTGTGGAAAGAATACTTGGAGTCCAAGGACCTGAGTTTGAGTGTTGGCTCTGCTCCTTATATGGCAGATAATGAGGAATTCAGGTTCTTTTGGAAGGTAAATGAGAGGAAAGATTTGATAGCTTACAAGGTACCATCTAGGCTGAAGTTTTATAAGCCTATGAGTCATTCCCTCTCTTTAGCTTACATGATGTAGCTAATATTCAGATCAGATTCCAGTTCTCTTCCCTACATAATTACAACAGCAAAAATATCTTGTATTCAATATTTAAAGGTACTTCATCCATAGATAGTTGAGTGCCAGGAAGTGTGTGGGCTCAGGTGTTATAAGGAAATGCAAGAGAAATCCAAGTACAGTGAGTAGATAGATGACATCTGGAAGACTGTGCCCAGTTATGGATACCATAGTTTAAGAAAAACATTAAGAAGCTAAAGAATTCTGAAGAGTAGGACAACCAAAAAGACCAAAGTCTTTGAGTCTATTTAGATAGATTAATTAAAGAAACTGTGAATGTATAGCTGGAAGATGAGATAGTCCTTGATGGACCAGGGCTGTCACAAGAAAGAGAAACTGCAAAGAGGCTAATTTAGGCTTGGTGTCAGGAAATTTTTCCTATTAATTAGAGCTATCTAAAAAAAGGAATGGGATGCTGCCTCAGAAAATTTTTCCATTATAGGGAGTTTTTCAAAGAGAGACTGGAAGACAATACTGAGTATATTATAATTGGAATTCTTTTTTGGTGATGTTTACATTAAGACCTTTTCTAAGAATAAAATCATGTAATTCTGTATTTCTAAGTCTGAGTAGGAGAAAAATGTACTGTACAATGACTAAAGCGTAATTAAGACTAATGTTATTTGACTGATAAAAATATTTGTTTTCATGTTCTGCAGTACATATGTACACTAAGAAACTTTTGGCAAATGTAACATCAATTTAAACCATATAAGGTTTATCAACATAGATAAATTCGGAAGTATACAAATTAATTGGCATCAGGAATATATCATCACAACTTCAGAGAGAAAGGGACCTTGGACATTTATACAACCTATACCAAAGAAATCCCCATACTTAACAAGAATTTCATTCAACCTTTTCTTAAAGGGCTCCAAATGAGAGGTAAACCACTATCTAAAGGTAGCTCATTCCACTTTAGAATAGCTCTAATTGTTCAGAAATTTTCATGATCTTAAACATAAATTTGACTTCTCTGCAAAGTCTAAGTAAATTACTACTAGTATAGTCTTCAAAAATACTTGCCTTTCCTTTTCCAAGCTAAGCAATTTCAGTTCATTAAACCAATTCTCATAGAGAAAACAGATTGAAATCTGAAGATCTGAGGGATGATCTAGTCCAATTCCTTCATTTTATAGCTGAGAAAATTAAAGCCTACAAAGTTAAGTAAGTTGCCTAACATATCAGTAGTAAGTAGAAGATCTGGAATTTGAACAAGTCTTCTAATTTTAAATCTAGCAAGAGTCAAGATCCTTAATCATTCTATTCTCTAGACCAGTGATGGCAAACCTTTTAGAGACCGAGTATCCAAACTGTAACCTTCACTATATACATGTGAGCCATCACTTTACCCCAGACAGGGGAGGGAAGAAGAACTCCTACTTGGCTGCTGAGCAGAGGAGTGGGTGATGTGAGAAATGTCCTCAGACATGGTGGAGAGGGACAAGGGAGCAGCCCCCTCTGGCACATGTGCCGTAAGCTCTCCAACAGAGCTCTAAACAGTTTCCAAGTTATCAATAACTTAACTGTGGATCCCAGAACTAAACACCGTATTTCAGATGAGATCTTACTGCCTAGATAGAAAGAAGAAAACATGCATTTATTAAGTGCCTACTATATACCAGGAACTATGAAACTACTAACCTCATTTGATCCCTATTTTGAAACTGAGGGAGACTTCAGGTTAAGTGATTTGCTGCTAAATCTTGTATTATCCTGTCTAGGGGTAACCATAAGCACTCTTCTCTGCCTTGGAACTGTGACTAAGGTCACCAGGCTCCCCTGTGGCTGCAAATACTGGTGTGTGCTAGTGCCCCTCCTTCCCCTAAAAGCATGTTTCAGGATTGCTTCCTGGTTCTGTATATGAATAGGGCAAGAAGAGTCCTACACTTAGAACCAGCAAAGGGACTCCCATAAAATCTTTCTCAGTAGCTGTCAGATCTCCCATATCATCTATGGCTGAGACCTCTAAAAGACTTTGGTGGGCTTCAGCTGTGCCAGAGACCATTATTGCTGCCTCATTCCAGTGTACTAGATCTCTTGGGCTGGCCTTCTAAGTTTTTCTGGACTGAAAAATTACTTCACCTCATTTTTTTGTGGGTTATGTGCTCCAGAATTCATTCTGAGGCTTTTTTTGGAAAGTAATTTGGAAGAGATCAGCTAGATGGATTCATGTACCTTCACCATGTTGGTTCTGCCTCCCCACAAAGTCTTGACAAGCAACTTAGCTATGAAAGCTACATGTGGATCTTATTATAGTCTTAAAAAGAAAAGCAATCTAAACATTTAAAATTTTTCTAGTACAATCTTATTTTTGTGTTCTCCTAAGTATATGCAAATATTCATTCTATTTGGCATTTATAATAAAAAAAGGAGTAAAAAGAAAATGGGAAGGGCCACAGATAAAAATTTTATTTAGTATATTCTATTATATCATAATTTAACTGTAAGTTGCTGTCACCTTGATTAAATCAAATTACATATAAATTTAAAAAAGCTTAGGTAGACAATTAATTAAATAAGACATCTGTTGGTTATTTAACTAAAAAATTGATCAGTTCAGGCATTTGGCCAGGACCACACTATCCAATTCATATCAATTTCCATGGGAAAAAAATAAATTTGACATATAGCAACATTTATAAGAATCTAACTCCAAAAAAGAATAAGGATTGCTTAGGAAAAAAATGCATCAGCAACAGATAGATGGCTTAGGTAAGTCTAAAGAGCATATTTCTTTCCCTGTTATATGTTAGAAAATTCATGAACATATACCACAAAAGGTTCATACAGAGAAATGTAATAATAAAAAAAAAGATCTTGCAATACTTTGAAATTTGGTAAGAATTTCTTTTATCCATCTATTCCTCATTTTTAAAGGAAAGGTTAATGTTAAAGGTAGGAACTAAAAGAAGTAAAATTATTATATGATTGGCTACTGGTCTAGGCATTCTAAGAAAAATGACAATACTAAGAGCTTAAACCACATTGATATATGCTGCCATCACATAGCTAATTGTCCTTAACAACTAAGTATAGATGGTTATGGAGAAAACTTAGGAAGCCCAATGATGTATACTTGGGAAAAAAAAAACTACAATGATTCTCACTGACCTCAAGTAACCAATATGACTCTGCTGTAACATCAACTGAAAGGCAAACCCAGGCAGGACTTAAATGAAAGCCAGATGCTATAGGACTACAAAATAGTAATGTTTCCCCTGGCCCTGCTTTATAAAATCATTTAATTAAATTAATACAAATACTTTATATCTATTAAAAAGATGAAACCTCTTCTTAAAAAATGACAAATGACACCCATAATAATATTCTTTTTACTCTGTTTATATAGCTAAATTTTGGCAAAGAAAACTCAAAATACAAATATGTGCTTACTTTATTACTATTATGAAGGGAGAAATAAAATTAAATGCTAGACAACAAGCAATAAATCCACTCCTATATTTAGCAATTGGCATGAGTTAAAATTTCATTTTGTTTTCACTCTACAAAAAATGTTCATGCTTTTCACTTTTTAAGGTATAATCCAAGTTTGTTCTAAATTTAAAAAAAACTACTTAATACTTGCTAAATCAGCTTTTGTACACTTTATAAGATTTTATTAAGTACTTTATAGCTACTGTCAAATTTAGCATCAGAACTTGAAGCCTGCTCTGAAAAGTCCCCTTGAGAAATTATGAATATGGTACCCACTTTATTTACACACTGATTTTAAAATGGCAAGAAGTACACCTATATTCAATAACATGATCATCAAACAGTACAAAATCTCATTAGTTTAAAATGTTTTTGGGGGGGGGGAGCTTTTTTGTTTCCATGGTACCACATGAAGATCTTATGTTTATTTCAGATTCAGTAAAATGTTTCTATCAGATTTCTCTGTGATGGTTTTCCAGTTGTGTTAAGAGTCTTTTCCCTGTCTTTTTCTCTTTCTATCTACTTTTAATTTTTGTCCTCTTGTTGCACTTAGCTGGTTTTCTGGGCAATAAGCCCATTCTGGCTTCATTTTTGTTTACTGTTTGTATAATTTCCCAGATTCTATTTTAAATTGATTAAGATACCAAGAAAGATACAAAAGACTTTAGTAGATGACATTGGCAGGTGTGGTAGAGACATGAAGAGAGAGAGGTTTTGCAGGACAAGCCAAGATGCAAGAACCAAGGCTGGGGACCTGTCTGTCAATCAAGAAGGTTCCAAATGGAATGTTCCCAGGAGAGGTAGTTGGGGGAGCCTGAGGAGAGGAGAGGAATTGGGACTTGGGACTCACTCTCTCTCTCTGGGGGGTTATTGAACTGAGGAGGCTTGGTTCTTTTTGGCTTTGACCAAAGGAGGAACTGACTTTGCCTCTAGCCCTGGGAGTTGAAGTTGACTAGGGGAGAAACTGGGACTTTGATTCTGTCTCTGGCTCTGGGGGTTGAAGCTGGCCAGGGAGAAGCTATACTGATATTATTTAGTTTCTGTCCCAGGCTGAAGGACCCTTGAGGGGGGCTTCTGAAATTGGTGGCTTTGTAAAGAAGAAAGATTTTAACTGTTATCCTCCATCTCTGACTGTCCCTCTGTCATAGTTGTGACTTCCCAAGTCCTCATAATCTTCATTATATATTAGAGAAACTCTCATCCCTTTTACCTCAGTTTCCCATCCTGTTATCCCAATAAACCCCTTACTCGAGAAAAGAAAGGAAGAAGTGTTTTTCTCATAAATATCTTAGTTCATTCAGAGGAGAGGGAGGAAGCCAAAGGCTTCAAGAAGAAACTGGGAGGGAGAGGGTTGGAGAAGGGAGGGAGTGAAGGGAAGAGAATAGGAAATAGATTGATCTACTAGCCATCAATAGAGATCAGTAGGCAGACCCCAGAGCATTCCCCTGTAGCATTCCTCTCTTTGTGGCAGCATCTCTTAATCTCTATAGTACCTCTACCTCCATTGTAAGTAAGAAATCTTCAAGTGTCCCCATACTATTAACAGCTGCTCTCTAGTCTCAAGCCAGAGCACATCACTCACTGCAGCGCCAGAAATAGTTTCCACAGATTATCTTTTCTATTTCACAGGGAAGATTGTTTAAATATTCAGGTAAACCAACAGGAACTGTAACCAAGGCAATGAAGGACAAGGGGATAACAAAGATGAGACTAGAGGTGAGAGTAGTAGCCTTGAGAAAAAAAGGAGTGTTTATAAAGGAATGGTACTGAAATAAGTGGAGCAACATCTAAGTGGGCAGGCTTAGTCAGGAAAGCTAGGGAAGTCACAGGCAAAAGGAAGATGCAATAAATGTTGAACAGAGTCAAGCAAGCCCTTACTAAATGGCCTGGGGAAGGCCCATGCAGGTTTTCACATTATTAAAGTGTTAAAATGAATTAATACTGCAACATGATAATGATGGACTCAGGAATTTCATGCATAGTATGAACATATTTCTCTAATAAACCTCCCCCCCACCTTAATCAGCAGAAATCTTCCTATCTTCAATTCTTCTCAATGATGTTTATTTACTATCACTGGGAACCTGGTACTATTTCTTGATTAAAGTCCTTAGGTTGGGAAGAAGGGGAGGAAAAGATGATATGGAAAGTGGAAAGTAGAAAAAGTCAAGATGGTAGAGTAAAAGGATGTAATGCAACTGAGCTTCAGTTCACAATTTTTCCAAACAGATTTATAAAATGTACCAGATTTAATCCTGATAGAGAAATCCAGAAAAAGTCACACTGAATAGTACTGAGTCCTTTGTCTGGTCTGGATTGGCCAGAGAGATAAAGACATTTGTAAAAACTGGGCCTGAAAACAGGGTAAAAGCAGAAGCACCCGACCCATGGGGAACTATAGCGGTATGATAGAGGCTGGCACTAAAGAAAAAGTGCCAGACTGAAGACTTTCTTTCCCTCTTTCCATACCAAAGGCCCAAGCCTCCTCCTTTGGGGGTACATCCCTCCCTTTTTTTTTTAAATAGTGGCCAAGGAACAGCTGGAAATCATTTAAAAAAAAAAAAGGAGGTTCCAGACACATATTGAGGAACCTCCAGACCCATACTAAGGAAATGCAATGAGGATGGGTACCAAATGGCAGCTTTGTTGCCTACTAGTCAGTCCTGTGGTGTTGCCTTCCTTAGGAAGGGAGGCCTTAGGAAGTATACTAAAAAAGGAGATTTAGAAGCCAGCAGTAGCAGTGGTGTGGCTCGGACCCCAAACTCACATGAGGGTCACTTCTACCATTAAGACCAAGCAGCAGAGAAATAGTCAAGGCAGGAAATCCAAACCAAAGGGGTACCCACAATTCTGCCACTTTGAACCATGTTCTCCAAAAGGCTGACAGAGGTATAGTCTATCAGAACTTAATGAGAACACAGACCCAAACCCTAGTCAGGAACTTGCAGAGGTCAGACCAGGGAAGAACCAATCAAATTTTGCTCTGGATCAGACCCCTTTTGGAGCACTGAAAGCTTGCAAATCTCTAGCCTATCCCTGAAATCCAGGAATAACAAACTACTAAATACTGCAAGAAAATAGCAACAGGGTCATTCCATACCTTCAAGCCTCTAGAATCAGGTCTCGGAAACTCTACATTACATTCTCCACCCTACTCAGTTTAACAAGATTTTGAAGGTCTGCATCAAACTCAAGATTTAATTATCTGAGAACATGGCCTTCAACAGACATGTGCAATAAAAGGAGCCCAGGCTGTCTGTCCTAAGTCAAGCTAAGTCCTCATTGGTACAGATGAGACACAGAAAAGTGATGTAAAAATGTCCATATAAGGCATGTCACTTCCTGCCTCTTGTTCTTTCCCTGGAGAGGCGACTCTGGCTGGCAGCATGCTAGGCATTCCGGTATCTTGGAAGTGGTGGCTGTTGTTGTTTGGGTTTTCGCAGTGAGTTTTAACCTTGACTTGATTCAGGTTCAGGCATCTCAGCTGAGCCCCTTTTTGGAGTTTAGGTTGATTCCTTCCTCCTTCACACTCCAAACCTTACTTGATAGATCTTCTAGAAATCCTTCACCCTTTCCTTCTCCCTTCTTCTTAATCCTCTCTATTATATCAATTAAATCACCATAAAATTTGGCAGCTGACTTGGGTATTTTATTATTTGGTTTTTTTTATTATGATTTTTTATAAATAAAATCCTTGGCAACCTAAATTAATTATACATTCAGTCTCAGCCATAATTTCACCCTTTACAGTTGATAAAAGATGGGAATTTGAAGGAGTGCCTATAAATTGGGGAATGGCTAAATGAGCTATAGTATATCAGTGATGGAATACAATTATGCTGAACTACAACCAACTTAATGAGCAACAACTATTCCAGAAGACTTATGAGTAGAAAATGAGACACTTTTCTCTTGTTCTCAATTTTGTAGGAGGAAGAAAGGGTTGTAAGGATAAACATTGGATCTTGGCTGATTAAAATAAATATATTTTTAAAAAGAAAAAAGAGTAAAGTAAACTGACTCTGTAATCATAGGACATGGATTCATATCCTGCTTCTGATGATTATTCCATGTGTGACCTGACAGTGGTTTTAAAATCTTTAATTCATTTTCTTGGAAAATCCTATGGTTAAAAATATTATAGTGGTTTTAGTTTGTTCTCAGATCAGATATGGTTACTTACAGATGCAAGCATGATGGAAAATGTGGACAAAAAGAATTATGAATTATAACTATTTCCTAAAGAAGTATAAATAAAGCAAGGAAGTAACCATAAAACAGAGGTCAAAGGTCTAGAATATATGTTGACCTTCATAAATTTGTCAGCCAAAGTCAAAAATGGTTTCAAATATAAATTTATTTGTAAAATTGCATGATAAATATAAGATTATGAAAAGCATTTTCTTGCAAGAAGTGATGGCAAGAGCTTGTCCTGAGTAGAATGGGCTTCTTCAGGATATATAGTTCTTTACTACAGGTCTTCAAACTGAGGCTAAACATGGCTACTTACCAGAGATGGTGAAAATGGGGACTGCGTTAATATCTCCATTGGTCCTACTGCAGGGGGCGGGGGAAGGGTAAGCAAACTATAGGCCAAGGGAATATATATGGCCTGCCAGGGAATGGTTTTTACATTTTTAAATACAAAACAAAAAAAATTTTTTTTAAAGATGTAAAAGCCATTTTTAGCTTGCTTGTCTTAATTACCACAGGTCTCTATATATAAAATTTCTTCCAACTTGGATATCTTGTAATCTAGGATCCAATTAGGCCCAGATAATTTAAAGAACATTTAAGAATGATACTAGGAGGACAAAAACAACAAGCAAAAAAAGAAAAAGAAAAATGGAAAAGACCTATCAAGTCTAATAAAACAATCTACTTTTCCATTAATAATTTAAGTGGAAAGCCAAACTTATATCTTAATGTGAGGTAATTTCTGCATCTCTGACTACCTATTTACTTTAAACATTAGTTTCTTGTTCCTTAAACAATTCATGAATTCTAAATCCATGCCTAATGACTTGATGATGTTTAGAAAATAGAATCTTTTCAGTTGTTTCTTTTTTATTCCAAATGTCACAGAAATCAAGAGAACAAATAATTAATATTAAAACAAACCTAAAGGGAACTCAAAAGCAAAGGATGGTTATATAAACATTCATATATAATTTATATATCTTTAAACAAATTATAAACAGTGGATAATCCACATTTATTGGACAGCTATTTTTCATTATCATTCTTGTTAAAATCTTGATTCATCATCTCTTTTCATGATAATTTACAAAAGCTCATATAAATCTATTTGTTAATGTCATCAAAAACCATTATGAAATCCTAAAAATTCTTATGGATACTTAAAAAAAGTTTCAAGAAACTTATTCTCAAAGCATTTCTTTGGAGATAATAAATTAATATTCCATTATTACAAAGGGGGATATTTTATTTAGGATTTGTGCATCCACATTCATTAAGAAATTGTTCTATAATTTTCTTTGTTTTTACTCTTCCTGGTTTAGTATTAGTACCATATTTTTTCCATATAAGTTTAGTAATACTCCTTCTTTACCTATTATTTCAAATAATTTATTTAACATTGGAATTAGATGAACTTTAAACATCTGATAGAATTCACTTGTGAATCCATCTGGTCCTAATGTTTTTTTTTCTAAAGAAGTTCATTGATCTATTCAATTTCTTTTTCTAAAATAGGTTATTTAGATAGTCTGTTTCCTCCTCTGACTGTCTAGGCAGTTTATATTTTTGTAATTATTTTTCCATTTCTCTTACATTGTTAAATTTTTTGGTATATAACTGAGCAAAAGAATTCCTAATAATTGCTTTAACTTATCTTCATTGGTAATAAGTTCACCTTTTCATTCTATTTCTGTTTTATGGGTGAATTCCTTCCATTCATGTTCAAAGTTATAATAACCAATTGTGTATTTCCCTCTATTTTCCCTCAGTTTATCCTTTTCTTCTCCTTGGGGACATATCTTTACTCATATGTTCAATTCTTCTATCCACTATCTTTACATTTGGCACCCCTTCTTAGAACCCTCTATTTTTTAAATTGGGCGTCAGAGGGAATGTGTAAATCGGGGAGGGGGAGCACCTATGACTGGATTGGTAGAGAATTTTTGATGAGGAAACTAATTCTTAAATTTCTTTTTTGTTGTTACATGCAGAAACAATTTTTGACAATTGTTCTCTGACATTTTAGGACGCAGATTTTCTCCTTTATGCCATTCTCCAAAAAGTAAATAAATTATGTCTGATATAGGTCATACCAGTGTTTTCATGCTATATTTATTTCCATACTCCTCATGCCAAAGACATTTATTACAACACACAATAAAAAAGTTCATAAAGAAAATAAAATAGAAGATGGTATGCTTTGATCTGCAAATGATACTCCAATAGTACATTTTTTGGCTGTGGATAGCATTTTATCATGGATCCCTTGTGGCTATTCCCAAGAGGGAACTTGCTTTACTAATAATATCTTAGTTCTTCAGAGATCATCACATAATATTTACAATACCATGTGTTAGACACACTCATGGTTCTGCTCATATCACTTTGCATTAGTTCATTAGTCTTTCTATTTTTCTAAATTCATCCTGTTTGTCATTTCTTATGGTGCAAAAGTATTTCATTATAAGCATATACCATAATTTGTCCATTCATTCTTCAAGTGATGGACAACCCCTCAGTTTCTAGTTCTTTGCCACTACAGAAAGAGCTGCTAAAAATATGTTTGCATGGGTAGGTTCTTTTCTCTTATCTCTGATCTCTTTGGGATACAGACCCAGTAGTGGTATTGCTGAGTCAAAGAGTATGCATAGAAACAAATTCTTTCAATGAATACTGTGATACTCTCACACAACCACTGTCCTGTTTTTAAAAGCATGACATAGAAAACACAAGTAAAACAAGCAAAAATGAATTTGGTTTCTACTTCATGGGATATTAAATCAGAATAAAGTACCTGAGGAAGAAATGAGGGAAAAACTAGAAACAGATGACTCTTTAGTACAAAGCCTATATGCCTTGATCTCAATTTTGTCCTGATCCTTGAAACCATTCCATACTATATCATATTTGTGATAATTTGGGGGAAAATATAAAGTAGATATTAAGGAAGTATGCCCAAACATCCATGGCATAGAACAACAAAATTGTTGCTAGAGGCAAATCTATACTTTATAGCTTGTGAAAAAAACAAAAAACATCAAAAGCAGGAATAAAGGCTTCTTTAAAATTATTTTGAAGTAAGGGAAAGAAGAAAAATCAAACATTAAGAAACCCCATCTCCTTGCTCGCCCTTCTCTACAACTCCAAATGATTTTTTGAAAATTTATTTTGATAAAAACATCACTGGCAAATCTTCAATCTGTTGTGATGCTGTATATGTTCCATATTCTTCTCTACCATGCACTAAACATAGCTGGGATGATAGTAATCATCACAGTATTATTAATGACAATCAGATTGTTTTCTATTGTTATTGAACTCACATTTATTAACAGTATTGTCTCCAGGCTACCTACATATATTTAAAGTGCTACAAAAAAAGAGGACCAATCGTATTCATTAGTATAAAAGTGTTCAAAGTAGTAAATAAGCTCTTCTTACCTGTTTGTCTTTTGGATTCTGACCTGTGGGATTCCTACCCTCTTTGCTTCCGTCCACTCCTCTGAGAACACTAATGAAATCTTTCTTGGTGACAGTTGACATCAACTTTGCACGTTTTCTCACAGAGCCTCCAACTTCTTTCATTTTTTCATCAACATTCTTCTGGTGCTTCCGAACAGCATTGAATAACTGCACCACACCCCTGCAAATTAGGTAATGTTCCCGCCCCACCCCCCCATTCTAATTAAGTAATAATAAAAAGAAATTATAATCAGAAAACTATACTGGGTGCATTAAAAAAAAATTCTAGCTACTATCTTTTCAAAGTCTAAGCAGGGGTGTTTGAAGAAAAATACTTAGTAATTTTGTAAACCTAAAAGTGCTGAACTATTATTCCAAGGAAAAATGACAAAGAAATTCCTCTATTAAAAGGTGTTTCTGAGGGACATGAATAGGCAATTTTCAGATAAAGAAATCAAAACTATTAAAAAGCACATGAAAAAGTGTTCTAAATCTCTTATAATCAGAGAGATGCAAATCAAAACAACTCTTGAGGTATCACCTCACACCTAGCAGATTGGCTAACATGAAAGCAAAGGAGAATAATAAATGTTGGAGGTGATGTGGCAAAATTGGGACATTAATGCATTGCTGGTAGAGTTGATATTGATCCAACCATTCTTGAAAGCAATTTGGAACTATGCCCAAAGAGTACCATATCACAGCTGGGTTTGTACCCCAAAGAGATAATAAGGAAAAAGACTTGTACAAGAACATTCATAGCTGCACTCTTTGTGGTGCAAAAAAAAAGGAAAATGAGGGGATGTCTTTCAATTGGGGAATAGCTGAAAAAATTGTGGTATATGTTGGTGATGGAATACTATTGTGCTCAAAAGAATAATAAAGTGGAGGAATTCCATGTGAACTAGAACGACCTCCAGGAATTGATGCAGAGCGAGAGGAGCAGAACCAGGGGAACATTGTACAGAGACTGATACACTGTGGTACAATGGAATGTAATGGACTTCTCCATTAGTGGCAATGCAGTAATCCAGAACAACTTGTAGGGATTTATAAGAAAGAAAAATTGTGGGAGTAGAAACACAAAAGAAAAACAACTGCTTGATTACATGGGTTGAAGGAGATATGATTGGGGAAGTAGACTAAATGATCATCAACAATATGGAAATAGGTTCTGATCAAGGACACATGTAAAACCCAGTGGAATTGCATGTCGGCTATGGGATGGGGTAGAGGGAAAGAGTATGGTTCTTGTAACCAAGGAAAAATGTTCTAAATTAACTAATTAAATAAAATTTTCAAAATAAAAAAAATAAGTAGTATTAGGGGAACCATTTCAAGGGAAATATAAAAAATGCTAAAAGGTAAAGAAGTGTTTATGTGAGTAATATTAAGCAAATTATATATTCTTGTCTAAACCCTTAATATTTTCATGATATAAGAAAATTTTGGTTAAATCTAGTACTAAATAAATACTTAGGAATAAATCATTTAACTCCTAGTAGTCACTTGTTCAGAGTTAAAATTAATTAGAAACACGTTATTTGCCCTAATTTCTATATATCTATTTTAAAAAGCAAAAAAAAAATTTCTCACCTTGTAGCAATTCTCTGTAGATTTCTTTCTATTTCTTTGTCTTTGACAACATCTGGCTTCACTCTGCACATCATCTCCCACTCCCGCTTCTTATCAAGCTGTGTTATAAATATTGTTATGTGAAAGAACATTAGACATTTTTGAAAGTATAGCATACTTTGATATGATACTCTGAAAAGGGACAAAGGTAATAAATCACTTTGGCTCAGTTTGTTGTTGGGGTTTTAAAAAACTGCATTTTTAGGAGTTCAGCTCACAGGGCCTGTGGTTAGCATTCAGCTGTGTCATACAAAGACCCCAAGTGAGTTTCTGTCAGGGCCTTTGCTTCTTTGGATAGCAGGATCCTGGAGAACTGCCAGTATATTCAGCCATGCAAGGCTGAGTAGGGTGTGAGCTAAGTACCCACATCAACTCAGCAGCCTTCTGAATGATTTGGGAACAGGACAGATAGGCCTACTGGAAGATCAAAGGCTATATATTCTTTTCTCAAAATTTTAAAACAACATAATCAAGAATATGTACAGAAAGGACTTAGGGTAGGGGTCCTTTAACCTATTACATGAGTTGGCTTAGCTCTCTACTTCTCCTACTTTGATAGTTGAATTTTAATATCATTGGTTTCCTTTATAATCCTACGTTAAAGCGTTATTTTGAAGAGTCCATAGTATTCACCAAACTACCTAAGAAGTTCATAACATAATTAATGAATAAGAACCTTAGCCTAGATATTTATCAAAATTCAACATTATAAGTACTTAACAACATTGAAAACTTAAGTTATCTGTTACTTCTTTGACTTAGAAGTTCCTGTCAACAATTAAAATTACACTCTATCCATGCCTACTCAACATATGGGACTTCTGTCCTTTAAGTTTATCACAGGGAGGTCCTTCAATGGTCCAGAGACCTCTATTAATTCATTTTGACATTACAAAGGTACCAATGGAAATTTCTGATTGTCAGCTGTCCTCTCATGAAAGAGGAAAGTCAATCTTCTCTTCCTATCATACATTTCCCTAATGATGTTGTTTTTGTTCCTTTTCTTTGTTTCAGCCTGCTCACCTCTCCATCGTCCTGTGTAAACCTACCAAATTCTATGCATTACTGTCATATAGCAGGAACAGCTAGAATACTGCTATTAAACAGATGGGATCTTGTTTCCATGGAAATTTGGGTTCAGCAAAGGACTTTGCAATTTCCCAAAGGCAACTGAGCCTTCTGATCAACTCTGGCTCCACTTTGTAGCCCATCTATACTGTCAGTCATATATATACATATATACATATACATGGATCAAGCTCTATTATAAGTTGAGCATCCAAATATGTGATATGGGCAATAAAATAACAAAAATTCTTCATCCACTAGGCCTTTTTTTATGTGGATTGTGAGGCCCAATTCTTTTGAACAGTTTCCTATTTCTTGCAGGAAAACAGTATTCCACTTGATGTAACCAGCATAAGGTTATTCACAAATAGGAGATAATCCTTTTCAACTATGATTCTGCACTACACCTCCCTATCTGCCTGACCTTTCTGAAGTAATGCACACCAATGCTGCTACTTCTCAAGAAAAAAAAATTTCAATTTGTGCCTTAAAAAGGAGATTAAAAAACTGTAGGTGTCAAAAATAAAATGTCTTTCAAATGAGTAAAATTCTGTAAACTTGAGATACTTTACATTTAATAATTAAGCTATATTACATTTAAAAAGTTAAGACACTCTTCACAAATGAAACTAAGAAAAACAGAAAACCCTTTTAGGTTTCTTCAACCTGTCCCCAATTTTGGAAACCTATTCTTTTATTTCCATGATGAGAATAAACACATTTTTTAGATTAATACAAAGCACATGGTAAAAGCAGAGTTGTCCCTCACTCCTTTAACCTAGAAAACTTTCAGGTTGTTCTCACCCTCAATGGGATTTGAAATAATGATGGATTTTGATAAACAAAACAAAGGAACCATCCTGATGTTCTTCCAGCTGACGTGCAAGAAGAAATTCAAAGTCTATTCCCATCAGCAAGAATATAAAAGCAAAATTTGTTAAAAAAAAAAAAAAGCTACAGAGAAGACAATGAGAATAACAAATTCAGATGGAAAATTTCTGCCACTCACACAATCTTAAATAACAGCAATCAGTATTATGAACAAAATATGGCCAAGGGCCTGATGCTTTACTGTGGTATGGAGGTCCTGAGTGAGTTGTGAGCTTTCTAGTTTTTTTTTGCCTTTAAAATATACAGCTTTTTATATTACCATAAGGGACTCCACAAAATTCCAATGCAATTGTACAAAGCTGCCTTTCCCCAACATAAAGCTAGTAGCATCTTTTGGAAAATAACATTTTACATAGTCAACTTTCATATCAAGTATGAAAGAGATTTTAAAAAACCTTCATAAAACTACAGTGTATTTATAATAGCCACCAGAATATAAATTCATGAGTTTATGACCTAGTATTGGCCTCTGATCAAAGAACTACATTTTTTTAACCTACTGGCATTGATGTTATGAAAGGCAGACTCTGTTCAAATTTATCTAGCAGTGAACAAGTCAAGTTTACAAAATTGCAAGCCACCTCTGATTTGTGGTACCCCACATATTAATTTTACAAAATACATTTTTAATTTAGAAAGTACCAACCTGCTTATTCCTTAGAATACACAGTGTGTTCAAAAGGTCATTTCAAAATTGAGTTCAGGAAACACATGCACAGTTCAATGAATAATTTATTTATTGGCAGGTATAAAAATTTTAGTTCTAAACTAAATTTTAGTTCATTTATACATTTATAAACTTAAAACTGATAAATGTCAAGTTTCCTTAGGGTTTAATTTTTTGAATCTTGAAGATAATTAAAGAAATCAACATAATCAATACAGTAGTTTAGTTATGTTCAAAATTGTGTTCAATAAATAATAAAAAAACTATAATGTTCACTGGAAAAACACTGCAAGAATTACTTGGGCATTGATAAGAAATATAGACCAAATTTAATCTACAAGATATCTGTAAGACCTACCTGTTTTCTTTTCTCCAGTCTCTCTTGTTTTTCTTTCTCTTTTTCCTTCTCCAGCTCTTTGTTTTTAATGAGAATAGTAGGTTTACTTTTAGGAGTTTTTTTGTTAAGAATTTTAGCCATGGCGTCTGCCCAACCAGCATTAGTCCCAACATTGGATTCTGTTGCACTTTCATTTTCTTTGTCATAAGCTATAGTATCATCTTCGTTATCACCTTCAATTGCTTCATCAGAAGAAAAATTGTCTTTGGAAACTCCCCAGCTTGCTACAGAACCTTAAAAGAGAAGAAAACATACTAAACATTGATGTCCTATATGAAGATTCACAGAATGTAGCCTATGATGAAAAAAAATGGAAGTAGACAGTTTGAGTTCAAGGTCAGGAGTCCCTCAGTAGATGCAGTCAGTCTTTGTAGCTTAGTTACTCTCTTTGAAGTTGTCCTGCAGAGATACTCAGTAGTAATAGTTGAAAATGATAAAGTACAGTTGGCAAAAGTGAGATATTATATTTCTTAGATGAAGATACTGCATTTCTGACCAGAAAATGAAAATACTTTCAAGGAAACACATTTTTCCAGGTATGTTTGAATTTGCCAGTTTATACTGTGCTATTCTCATCATGTTTGTAAAAATGGAGGTAGTCACATACTTTTGAACTTATTATTTATTGCTCTGTAATTGGTATAAACTTCAAGGGCTTAGTGAAATAGTAAAAAAAACAACAACAACTTCAGTTCCTGCCCTTAAGGAGGTTTTGGCCTGGTAGGGAGATACATATAAAACAAATAAGTGGCAAACACTTAGGATGAGCATAAAGTATTCTGAGATCAGATGATGAAGAAACTGCTCCCAGCTGAGAAACATTCTACTTTTGCTTATATTTGTTTAAAAATGTTAATCTAAAATGGAATCTGATTACACTGTTTAACGTTTTGGTCATCATCTTATAGCTAAAAAGATTGGTATAAATGGAAAGTAAGCCAGGCTCTTGCACAGAGACTGTTCAACATCTCAAACCCAAGACAGTAAGCCCCCCACGGGGCCCCCTTTAAAACAGAAAGAATATCTAAAAAACCTTTCAACAAAGGTTTCTCTGTGCTATTACTCTGAATATCCTACAAGAATACTACTTAACTTTTGGTTTCAGAAAGTCTTTCAATTATGCTTTACTTTCCACTGTGCTAAATTATGGCCAACTTACTAAAGGAGACACAAAATGATATTTCATATTTCTTGGGAGGAAGTAGAACTCCTGGACTTGAGCCAAAATACCTGCCATTTACAAGCTGTTTGAGAATGGGAGAGAAAGGATCAAGAGATGATTTCTAAAGTCAATTTCAAGTTCTTCTATGATTGAGTGTAGGGTTCACATCACCTAAGTATAAAAATCTACAGCATCTCACTGATCCAAATTTTCATCATCTATAATAAAATGGTGATGCAAAGTTAGTAGTTTATGCTAAAAGTATATAAATGTATTAGCAGTAATTACAAACATGTTAATGATAAATATAGTGATTCCTAGAAAGTAAAAAGATAGTAAATCTCACTCATGCTGATTTTGTTCGTAAGTTCTGGAATAAAAATATTCATTTATTACTTTTAGGGAACTTTTTCACATCATGCAGTATCCAATATAATAAAAAAAAGTTTTAGCCATTGCTTACAAGTGCTAATAAATCTCACAATTCATGCTTCAAAATTGTAATGAATCTGTTATTCCATCCATTCCCTCCAAAGTTGCAAAAACTTTGTGTGTGACTCTTATCAAGGATTCATGAATCTTCCATAGAATATCTGACATTCCTCCATATTTTTTTACATTTTCATCTATAAACCACCAATCAAATTACATCAGCAGTCTATATCCTTTTCCAATTTCCCCCTCTCATTTATATCATTTACTACTATTTTTTGCACATGGATCATTACTGAAAATGTATTTTGGTCAATATTTGCTGCTGCCATTCTAATTTTTCAGTGTTGGTATTATTTCTAAGATATGCAACAAAGAGAACATTATTGCGAAAAAGATGGGTGTTGTTTCCTTCCACTGGGTAGCAGTTGGGTATTACTGAAAAGATAGTGCAATTTCCCAAGTCAATCCAGCATGACCACCCCCTTCATATCATTCAATTTGGGGCCAATTAAGGCCAAGTATAGCCCTTTCACAAAGGTACACCTCAATGGACTGACTCGAAAACTATATGTCATATATCCTGGAAAATAAGCATTTTTTTTACTACACTTAAGTTTTTCCCATAGAGATCACTAGTCTAATGTCTTTTTTATAATTGTGAATCTCACTAAAGAAGCCCTGAAATATTTTGAGGCTTGATGCAATCAACACATATCACCTTTGAACAGGTATATGCTGAGGACTTCGTCCTCCACAGCGGGACATGACTGTCAAGAACCTTGAATGAGAATGTCATGTTACATGACATCAACTCATACATTTGGGGAATATACATCTCTCTGCTTATTACAGTGGCAAACAATAATATACCAAAAGAGAGCTGGAAGGTGTTGGACTCAGTAAGCACTAAATATCTCAAAGCATGAATCTGACTTTATCTTAATAGACAAGAAAGAACTTGCTACTGATGTGGGAGTCATATCAGAATTAGCTGTCTAAAGGCAAAACACTATTAATTGGTAAAAAGCAACAGTCAAAATCAGCATCAAGTTAGAAGAAAGAACAAGGGTGAGAAGCAGCCACTGAGCAACTGCAACAACTTCAATCTGACTTCTGCAAAGGAAATGAAGGATTCTTTAGGGTTTGTTTCATGGGATTTTGCGAAAAATTCATTATCTAAAGGGAAGCCTACTAGTGAAAACTTTTTTACAATGACTCAATTCACACATACATATGAAATTCAAAGTTTCTTTTTTTATACTGTGCACTTATGGATGTGAAGGACATAATCTGCAACTTAAGTATAAATATGAGGCTTACTAATTTGGTAATATTTATTTCCTACAGTTAGGGAGAATGTTTTCAAGAAAAGAGATAATAAAAATATAAAGAGGTTTTTTTTGCCTCTTTATCAGCAAGATCAAGTGATCCATGAAGAGATTGGGTCTATTATTTAAGGTATAGTGCCCGAAAGCAAAAAATCTCTGACAAATAACTTCTGGCAAAAAAAAAGTTAAACTACAACACTGACACCTAGTGTTTCATCCTGATCAATTCACAAATGGACTCCAATAAAACTAGTCTTTTCATAATGCAAAAGCTGCTAAATATGTAATGTCACCAAGTGCTTAATTATCCTTTTCCCCCATTCCCCATCTCCTTTTCCTCTTCCAAACAAAGGCTAAAAGCATACCACCCCCATTTGTTTGCATATTATACCCCAAAAATTGTTTTCTCAATAGATGTGATGATGATAGTAACAACAGTTAACAATTATATAATGTTTAACATGTTCCAGACACTGTGCTAAGAACTTGATAATATTATTTCATTTGATCCTCAGCATAATCCTGGGATGCTACTATATTATTTTTCCAATTTTAGTAAGGAAACAGGCAAACAGAAGTTAAAGTGACTTGTCCAGGGCCCCATATCTACTGTCTGTAGCTGAATTTGGAGTCTTCCTGACTTCAAACCTTGTACTCTTTGCCTTGTGCCACATAGCTGTCCAATATATCAATAATTCTAAAATAAAATCATACTCTGAGGTTATAAAGTTAGAAAGGTATCAAGTACAGGCCTAGAAAAAGAAATGTCAGTCATCTAATGGCCAGTATAGTTATATTTGGAGAAGTCACCAACCAAAAGTTGAAAACCTATAACTGATTTTTTCTACCCCAGCAACTCAGTCTATAAAGACATAGAAGGTTTACAATTTGTTAGTAAATAGTGTGAAGATTAAATTTAACTCTCCCCTGATTGTGAAGATTAAATTGTAACCCCTACCCATTTTTAGATTTTAATCATCAAAGGTGTAAACACCCTATTCACACTTGAGTGGGGGAGGTCTGTGACCCACTTGTGCAATAGTGGGTGACGAATCTGAATTAAACTGACTACCCCTGGGCAGTCCTAAAGCAAAGCTTCAACTGTGATTGGTAGATGTAAAGTTGGGGGAAGGCACAGGAAGTGACACAAAAGAAAGTGTTTTTAAAAGGAAGTTACAACTTCCTGTGAAGAGAGAATTGTCTAAGATTCATGAGAGAATCCTCTGAGATCTTCAGCTGAAGAATCTGCTAACTGGACATGAGACCCTGTACCTGGTGAGGATGTTCTTAAATCTCTTCCTTTGGACTGACATATGGTGAGTGAAAAGAGTTCAGCTACAAGGGCCAAGGCCTCTCTGGTTAAGGAGTAACCTGCCTGGTTTGAGTTAGGGGTCAGAGTAAATTACTTAGTGCTTAGGCTAGATATCTTACCCTATCCTCTCTCGGATTTCCTACTTCATTCTTCCTATATTTTGTAAATAAATTGTAAATAAATCTTTTTGGAATAAATTAAATTCCTGGCGACCCTATATTTAAATATAATCCAGTCCAATCTTTTTATAAACTCCTTTTTCACCCTTACTTACTTACACTCTTAAATAAGAAATCATAGATCTTTGAAATATTTCAGTATTTTCAAAAGTCCACTTTCTAATTCCATTGCCCCATACTCTAATGTATACAATAACTAATCTATCATTTAGTCACATACTACTTTGTATATAAACTCTAGGTGTATTTCAAATGAGGAGGAGGCTAGGGAGTCAAAGAAGAGGGAGGTTCTAAATTAGAAAATGCTTATCTTATAACTTAAGCTCACTTCTCAATTTGTTACACCTAGACTCTGAGCAATACTGTAAATAGGAAAAATAAAAACTGAAGAGTTTATGCTTTGTTTTTTGTTTGTTTAATGAGGAAAGTTCCCCACAGCCCTGCCTTTAATTTATTTGGGTGCTGAGGAAAATTTTAAGCTCCTTCTGGAATGAATAGCAAGGGGAAGGAGAGAGAAAAATAGATCCAAATAAATGATCAGAGGGGAAGACATTAAAATTTTCTCGATAGAGAAAACAATTCAGAAAGAAACATAATGTTTCATTCTACTTTTCTCTGAAATTATATCATTATATCTGAAATTATAACATCTTCATTGAAATGCAAAGAGTCAGATGAGAAACTATCTAAACTAAGATTAAATATTTTGTTAGTTTATATAACTGCGTAAATATCAGTTTTACAAGTTGTTTACTTAACCATAGTTTTGAATAACTAAACTAGAAAAACTAAACATAAAGACCTTCTACTGTACACTAAGAACCAGATTTCAAAGAAAATCAAATGTTTGGAAAAGACCTTAGAGGTCAATGAATTCAATCCATACCTAATCAGAAATCCCTTCTATAATACCCCCAATTAAGTGATAACCAACATCTACTCAATGATCTTTGGTTAAATGACCTCCCAATGTAGCCCATTCTACTTTTGGATAGCTCTATAAAGAGTTTTTTTCTTTATATGAGCCAAAAATCTGCTTCTCTTTAACTTTTTTACTGTTTGCTCACTTCTCTGAACTCTGGGGCCAAACATAACAAGTTTAATCTTTCATTCAAGTGACAGCCCTTAAAATATTTAAAACAGAAATGATACTGTGTAACAGTGGAAAGGCTACATGGATTCGGATTTGAATGCTACTATTTAAAACCCCTATGTGTCTTGGGTGGCTTAACTAGAGTCAGTGCTTCAATTTATTAATTTGTAAAGGGAGGTAGTCTATACTACCTCCACATTCACTTCTAGCTCTAAATTTGAATGTACATACTCTCTAACTCAGTATTACTTTAGGTTTATACCTCAAATAAGTCCAAATGAAAGGGAAAGGGCTCTCATCTATAATGATATCTATAGCAGTAATTTTTATTGTAGCAGAAAAATGGGAAAAAGAAAATGAGTCCCCATTAATTGAAAAATGGGTAAATAACTTGAAACACTGGAATGTAATATATGTGTCATAAGAAACAACAAATATAAAAAGTTAGGAATATTTGTATAAACTAATGCAGAGTGAGGTGAGTAAAATCAATTATGTAATAATTGTATGTACAAATTGTATGTACAAATATGTAATAATTAAAAAAAATAATGTAAAGGAAAACAAATCTTGACCAAAAAACAAAACAAAAAACCAAACTTTTTAAAAGTTCAGAGCACATAAACAGAGAAATTTTGACAGTGCATGGATTCATATGCAACCCTTTTTTTATTCTTTCTATATTACTATCAAAGTTAACCAAAAAAAGATAATTCAATTATTAAAACAGATCCTTTATCCTACTTAATCCTATCTTAATCCCCCCAAAAGATCACAGACAATAAGAGCGGTACTATAGGACCAGAAAAGAGTAAAGGGGCTCCAGGTATCTCCCCCAAATTAAATAAACGCATGACAGAGATTGAGATCACTAACAGCTAAGGGAATCAGAAAAACTTTCATGGAAATGGTGGAACAAGAGCAGCCCTTTGAAGGACATAAAGGATTCTAAAAGGCAAAGGTGAAGTTGTGCACTCTAAGCCCCCGGAAAGGAGATGGCCCATCCTGCACGATGAGCAAAAATGATCAGTTTTGTCAGAACACAAAGTCAGGAAGTGGAATAATGGGTAACATGGTAAAAATGAAAAATGGGGCTCAGTCATAAAGGACTTTAGAAGCCAAACAGAGTTGTTTATATTTGATGGTAAAGACCAAAAGGAGCCACTCTGTTTGCTGAGGAAGGGAGTGACTTTGGTCAGACCTACACTTTAGACAAACTACTTTATCAGCTATCTATAGGATGGGACTGGAAAGGGCAAAGCCTGGCAGGGAGATCAATTAGGAGGCTCCTATAAGAGTCAAGATGAAAAATAATGAGTCTGAATTAGAGTGCTTTGGTGAGAAGAGAAAAGCGAATGAATATAAAGATAGTCGTTGGAAATAAAGAAAACAAAATTAATCAACTGATTTCATATGTGGCTTGAGAGAGTAGGGACACAAGAATAAAGGCAAGCAGAAGAATCTAGGAACCTACAAGGATGGTAGTGTCCTGGACAAAGTAAGTTAAATTTAAGACATTAAATTTAAGTTGTCCTTAGGACATGCAGTTAAAATCAGTGACAGGAGTCAAACAAAGAACTCAGGAGAGTTTAGGGCAGGACATAGAGACATAGGAGGCAATTGCATTGATATGATAATTAAATCTATCAGAATGCCAAATAAGAAAGTATAAGGAAAGAACAGGAAAACAAAAACAAAAACAAAAAACAAAGCACTGGCTGACAGACACCTACTTACTGCTATGGGCACCTTTCTCAAATTTCCAGTGACACAAAACGGGGTGTGTGGGGGGGTGACTAATCCTATGAATGATAAAATCACTTCTAAATTATCCTGACAGGCTAAAGAACTGGACTAAAGCTAATATTATTAAATTTAATTAGTGTCTTATACCTGGGCTTTAAAAAAAAATCACAAGTTGAGGGGAAGCATAATGAACATTAAAGCAAAAATAAATCTGGGGGAATATAAATTCAATGAATCAACAGTGTGAAATGGTAGTCATGTCTTAGGCTGCTTCAAGAGAGAAATAATGTCCAGGAATGAATGAGGTGATAGACTGGCTATACTCTATCCCCAACACACCACCTCTAAAACCTTTTGCCCAGTTCTTAGCACATTTTAAGAAAGCTAATAAACTGAAAAGCGTACAGCAGGGCAATAAGAACCACAAAAAGCTACAAGTTCATGCCATATAATGATTAATTTTTAATTAGCCAGGAATACTTGGTCTAGGGAAGAAAGTAAGTGTAGATGATGGAGATGTTCAAGTATTTGAAGAGTTATCAAAGAATTAACTTGCCCACAGACCACACAACTAGGAAATGGAATAATTAGTCTCCTCACAACCATTTTCCAATATGCTCTCCACAAAGCTTCCAAATTTAATTCCTAAAGATAGACCTGGACATATTTCTCTGCTCAAGAACTTTCAAGTGGCTCCCTCTTGCCTCTCAGATAAAAATATAAATTGGCCTGTTTGCTATTTCACATATATAATATTCCATCTACAGTCTGTGTTTTGACCCAGGTTCTCTACTCAACCCTGTACTCTTAAAAGTCTTTAATAAATGCTTGTCAATTTCTTGCTCTTCTCTCCTCTCCCTGCATCTTCTATTGCCCTCACATCAGTATTACTTGGTATATAGTTTCAATTTTATTTTCAGTATTTATGTAGTTCTAGCCCTACCTCTCTAATTCCCAAAAAGGGATGTAATCTTCAAATTAGAAAGGGATTCCTTCTTGTTTTTATACTCCTAACACCTAGCACAGTGCCTGGGAAAGAGCTGGCATTCATAAAAACTTATTAAATGTTTCAGAGGCAAATTTAGGTTCGATTTAAAGAAAAACATGCTCACAATTAGAAATATCTCAAACTAGAATGGGCTACCTTAGAAGGTACTAGGTGGCTCACTGAATAAAGTGCTGAACCTGGAGTCAAGAAGCCCTGGGTTCAAATCCTCCTTCTTCCAACACTAACTAGCTTCAGAGCAATAAGAAAATAATTTAAAACTTGCTTGCCTCAGTTTCCCTGTCTGAATAACAATACTATAATTACATCTCAGGTTGTTATGATGTGATCCTTCAAATGAGATATGTGTAAAAGGCTTTGCAAGTCTTAAAACTATTAAATGTTAGCTATTATATAGGGTTTATGATCCCTGGGTTTTTTAAGCAAGGCTGTTTGACTTTCTTTAGGGGATTCCTGTTCTGGTAGATGTCTCTAAGGACTCTTCCAACCCAAGATTCTATGAGGTTCAGATAATGGGATCATAGCTCTAATGCTGTAAAAGACCAGGAAAAAGGCTGAGAGAAGTTAAGAGAAATTTGTTCAGGGGTGACACCTAGTAACTGTTTGACAAAGAATTCAAATTCAGTTCATCCTGACTCCAAGTCTAGCACTTTAGCGTCTGAGTCAACAAGCTCCAAGTTTAGCACTCATTTCACTACTAAACAGGTTCAGATCCCACTGCTCCCGACTAGAGCTGGAACTGAGAGCAGAGAACTTTGGCCACTGAATCTCACCACTTCTTTCTATTTCTATGCAGAATCTCAGGAACCTTTGTAAAAATAATGGTCAATGAACTGATTATTAATTATAAACTGATTAGATACTCTGCTTGCTGCGATTACAAAGTATCTTCAATTTTTATCAGTGAAGTGAAACTCATAAATGAAATTCTCTTCAGGACCAGGTGCAAGGATGCTAAGGAGACTCTTGCTATATAAAAATAAAGTATTTATTGAGAATATAAGGATTAGATAAATGTCTAACTCTAAGGGGGATTCTAACGCTACCCAAATAAAATTCCCTGGTTCCACAAGGAACCACTCCTCCTGTTTCCACAGGCTACATTGATCAATCCTGATCTGACTAACCCAAATTTTTACTATTCCAAAATAAACTAAACACTATTATCCTTATACTTCTTAACTTTGGCTCCAAGTTATAAAAATAACAAAGGCTAGCTGGATGAGCCTCAGCAAGAACCAAGTTAGGACTCTGAGTCTTAGCATACTCAGAGTCCAAACCAAAGACCAGGTCTTTCTTTGGTCTTCTCAGATATTAAAACAATTTATGTAGCAGCAATAGATAGTCACTAGTGTTTCCCAAGTTGGAAAAGGAAAATCACTTAGCTCCTTCAGGTTTTTCCCTCCTTTCCTTCTACCTCAGACAGTGAGGAAAGAGAAGGAAAGGGATCACCTCTTCCCAGCACTCTGAGAGAAAGTAACTGATATTCCCTCAGAGTAACTACCACTCCCAAAGACCAACTGCCACAGAAAAACCGTTAAAACCTCCCACACACTATCAATATTTGAAATTGACTGACACTCTTTCTTAGATCTCCTTCAACTCCAATTCTTTCTCAAGCCAGCTTCTCTATTTATCTCTAAACTACTATATGTAAAAATTAAAATGAATATACAATAACTCCAAATATTATATAAGATTTATTAATAATCATTAGAAGTAACAAAATAAAAACACATACCTATGGCTAATCTACCTGCTCAAACACTCCGCCTCCACCAAAGTCACAACCCAGGAAGGAAAGAGAGTTAAACACGAAATTCCACCCAATTCTGTCTATATCAGCAGATAATGATAGGAAATGAGTGGGCTCCTGGGTAATGTAGTACAAAGGCACAAGATTTCTAATAACACATATAATAAGACCCAATTTCCAATAGCATACTTATAACTTTTAGGTTTGATATACAAGGTATACAAGAGATTGCAGGTAGACATTTATACTTTTTCCCCCTTAGGAGCTGTAACTAAGATAGAGATAACCAATCCTTCCTAGTGGTGGTCTTTTTTTTTTCTCTCTGTATGCAAAGGAAATGTACTTAATAATTGCTTTAGATAATCAGAGTATAATATGAAGGTATTTGTCACCTAGAAATGAAGGGAAAAAAAGTTGGAGAAGGAGGCACAGAATGGAACATGGTTAAGATAACAGGAACACCATGGATTTTGTCTTGGGGAGAGTAGCAGCAACTACCAAGTGACAAAAATGGTGTTGTTACCTTATCCTATGCATTCTATATCAATCATTCCATATTCTGTACAGGATGTTTCACTGGTGCTCATGACAATACTGAGGCATTGCAAGACTAATTCATTAAAGATTCAATTATTTCACTATATTTTATTTATTGTCAGAGAAGTTTATCAAACCTTTAAAAAAAGTATTTCAAAAAGGGTTTAAAAAACTTCAGTTAAAGAATTCAATTTATCAAGATAATCTTGATATCAAAATAAACTCATCAACATCATTCCATGTCTATTCTAATTAATATTTTGCAATAGTGATACTTGTAAGTATCTAGAGTTATAACTATGATACTCTAGTCCTCTACTACCATCACAGTAGCAATCTGTTCTGCTCTTGTCACATGGTCTCCTCTACCAATTACCACTAAATTTGGAATATTTAAAGCTGAGGACCTCTTTAAATTTCAACTTTTCTTTTGAAAGGAATGAAAGTGCTCCCATGGGATAATAGTGTTAAATTAAGATGTCATTACATATGCTTTCTGAGCAGAGCTACAGGAGATATAGCAAATATAGTCTTGTTTCCAGAAACCTGTCCTACAAACCTCTAAATCTTTAAAGTGGGATGGTAATATACTTCATGTCTTGGGCAACATTCTTTGCTATTTTAAGCAACACAAAACCATGAAAGACTCTGTAAGCTACAGTTAAATGAAAAGCACATTTATCTGCTAGTACTTTACATCCTAAAGATAGCTATGTAATTTACCAAAAATGAAGAAATGCCTGATGGGACCCCGTTAAATTGGATGATTATCAAGTGATATGTCAATAACATTAAGTTATATTTTTCATGTACACCCAGAACAATTTTTAATTATCTTTTAATTATCTTTTAATTATGTCTTTTAATTATCCAAAGAACATGGAGTTTGTATTCTTTGATTTTTCTACATAAGTTATAGTTATGATTAGAGATAATCATGGCTTGATATTATCCACAATTTCAGCTAACCTGGATTGATTTAGTAACAGTGAAATTTTTGTTTATTCCTGAATAGGATACTCAAAGTTGCTATCTGTATTATGTTTAAACCTTTAGAAACATACTAACTCACTACAGTGAGACATAAATTACTTCATAACTCAGAAATATCAACTTCACTGAAATACTTCAAGCTACATTCTAAATAAGTCTACTATTGAACTTTTCATATTTGCTTTTCAGGTCAATAACTTTTGAGTTGACTGATTTTAACCAAATTTGTGTCTATATCTAAATAAATTTATTATGAAGGTTAATTTACTATGATAAAACCTAAGATTTCATATTTGCCTACCGATCATTACAAAGCGTCTCAAGAGGACAGAAATCAAAATTGAATGAATAAGGGGGCTCTCCCACTAGCCACAGCCTTAAAAGTAGGCAGTGTTTTGGGGATTTCCATGTTATAAGGAGGCAAAACTACACTTACCAAAGTGCAAGCCGATCACTCCTCACCCACACCACCTACCGCATCAGAGTTGGAGCAAGCGCTAGGACAATCTCTAAATTCTTGGGGGCTGGCTGAGGCCACCACAGACTTATCCCTGAGGGTGGTGCAAGGCCTTGGCAGCAAAATGTGAGAACTGAGGCTGAGGAGTGAGGAGCCTGGACAGCAGAGAACAGAACCTGGGAAGAAGTGAGGCTGAGTAGGGGATGGAAAGATAGCCTCAGGGTAAAACAATTTAAAGCCCGCACTACACGAAGAACATAACAGATTTACCTGCCCTCACTCAGACTTCTGACTAGGAAGGGAAGATACTACCAAGGCAAAGCTCTGCAAGACAGAAGTTAAGAAAGCAATCAATATGCAGAAACCCAAGTCCACTAGTGACAAAAGAAATAAGTAGCAGCAAAAAAAGCTCTTGATTCAATAATTTCTATGAAGAAAAAGAGCAAAGTACAGAAATGACAGCAGAGAGTGAGTGACAAGCAGCAAATACATCCAAACCTCCCCCTCCCCAAATGGAAATTGGTCACAAGCTCTTAAAGAACTCAAAAAAGAGTTCAAGAACCAAGTAAGAAAGATAGAAGAAAAGTGAGGAAAAAAAATGGAAGTCATACAAAAAGAAAATATCAGCTTAAAAGACAGAAAGAAGAAAGGGTAGGACTAAAAGAGGAACTCAAAATGATGGGGAATACACAGATGATAATCATAACTCTGAATGTGAATGGGATGAACTCACCCATGAAACAGAAACAGATAGCAGAATGGATTAAAAACCCAAAGTCTACTATATGTTGCCTACAAGAAACACAGATGACGCAGGCAGACACATATAAGGTAAAGGTAAGAGGCTGGAGCAGATTTTATTGGGCATCAATTGAGAAAAAGAAGGCAGAACTCACAATCATGATATTTAACAAAGCCAAAGTAAAATTAGATCTGATTAAAAGAAATAAGGAAGGTAATGACGATCTCGATAAAAGGCAGTATAGACAATGAGGAAATATCAGTAATAAGCATATATGCACCAAATGGTATAGCACCCAGATTTTTAAAGGAGAAACTATTAGAGCTTAAGGAGGAAATAGACTGTAAAACTATACTAGTGGGAGACCTCAATCTTCATCATTCAGATTAAGAGAAATCAAATCAAAAAATAAATAAGAAAGAGATGTGAATGAAATCTTAGAAAAATTGGTTAACAGATATAAAGAAAAGTAAATAGGGATAAAAAGAAATACACCTTCTTTTCAGCAGTACATGGTACATTCACAAAGACTGATCATGTATTAGGGCATAAAAACATTGTAAATAATCACAAAAAAGTAAAAATAATAAATGTAACTTTTTCAGATCACAATGCAATAAAAATTATAATTAGTAAGGGTAGATGGAGAGGCAAATAAAAAATTAATTGGAAATTAAATAATATGATTCTCCAAACTGGTTGGTTAAAGAACAAATCATAGAAACAATGATTTCATTGAAGAGAATGATAATGAGGAAATGAAATATCAAAATTTGGGGGATAAAGCAAAAGCAGTACTAAGAGGAAAATTTATATCCCCTAAATGCCCATATTAACCAGAAAGAGAAAGAGGAGATTAACGAATTGGGCAGGCAACTAAAAAAACTAGAAAAAGAACAAATTAAAAACCCTCAGATAAAGAACAAGTTGGGAATCCTAAAAATCAGAGTAGAAATTAATAAAATTTAAAGTAAAAGAACTACTGAACTAATAAATAAGGCAAGAAGCTGGTACTTTGACAAAGTAAATAAAATAGACAAAAGAACTGGTCAATCTAATAAAAAAAAAGGAAAGAAAAAAACCAAATTAACAGTATCAAAGATGAAAAGGGAGACCTCACCTCTAATGAAGAGGAAATTAAGGCAATCATTAAAAACTATTTTGCCCAATTATATGGCAACAAATATGGGAATGTAGGTGAAATGGATATTTACAAAAAATATACAATGCCTAGATTAACAGAAGAGGAAATAGAATACTTAAATAATCCCATATGAGAAAAAGAAATTGAACAAACCATCAAAGAACTCCCTAAGAAAAAATAGCCAGGGTCAGATGGATTCACAACTGAATTCTATCAAACTATCTATGAAATAGGCAAAGGAGGAGTCTTACCAAATTCTTTTTATGATACAAATATGGTACTGATTCCTAAGCCAGGAAGACAAAAACAGAGAAGGAAAACTATAGACTAATATCCTTAATGAACACAGATGCAAAAGTATTAAATAAAATACTAGCAAAAAGGCTACAAGTTATCACAAAGATTATTCACTATGACCCGGTGGGATTTATACCAGGAATGCAAAGATGGTTTAATATTAAGAAAACCATCCACATAATTGCTCATATCAACAACAAAACTAATAGAAATCACATGATTATCTCAACAGATGAAAAAAGCCTCTGACAAATTACAACACTCATTCCTATTGAAAACACTAGAAAGTACAGGAATAGAAGGGCCTATTCTCAAAATAATAAGCAGTATTTATTTAAAACCATCAGCAAATATCATTGTGAATCTTAAAACTTCTTAGACTCTACCTTAGAACATTTGGTTAAGGCTATTCCCCATTTAAACAATGGAGGTAGTTGGTCAGGAATGTATTGGGAACTCTAACATTACTCCATTCATACTTAAGCATACTTTAGGGGAAGATAAAGTTGTACACTCCTGATGAAACAATGAGAAAAAGTCCCCAACCCATACTTATTGTAAAGCTAGAACCTTAAATTAGGCCTATTTTTAGATCTAATACGAAAGGGTGCTAAGTACCTATGAAGGTCAAATTAATCACTAAAAGGTCAAACAACTTAGGTGCGAAGTACTCAGAAGATATAATCTACCCAGAGAAGGTGAGAACTAAAGAGTGGTGAAAACTAAGAATGGGCAGTCCTAGGAAAAGCATCTACTGTGATTGGTAGAAGTGAAAATTTAGGGGAGGTGACACAAGAGAAAATTTTCTTTAAAAGGAAGGAGCTTGAGGCCTCTGAAGTTAGTTCAGCTTTAGAAGCTGAATAGGAGCTGGTTTCTCTGAACCTACATCTTTCTTGGAATGATCTTGTGGTGAGTGATTAAGGACTGACTAGTCTCCCTTAAAACTCTGGCCTAGGCCCTTTCCTACTATTTCCTCTGCCCCCCTCTCTCTCTCTTTCTTTAATTCCTTCATTTATATTAACTAAAATTTCCATATAACCCAGTTGACTTGGGTATTTCATATCTGGGAATTTTTCCCATGGTGACCACTTATTTTTGATTTAACTCAATACACTAAAAATTATCTTTACAGTTTTTGGCAATTCAAAGTCACTGAACCCACATTTTCGCGGTCACATCAGCTACAATGGGGATAAATTAGAAGCCTTCACAATAAGAGCGAGTGAAGCAGGGATGCTCATTATCACCACTACTATTTAATATTGAACTAGAAATGCTAGCAGTAGCAATTATAGAAGATAAAGAAATTGAAGGGATCAAAGTAGGCATAAAGAAACCAAACTATCACTCTTTGCAGATGACATGAGGATTTACCTAGAGAATACAAGAAAATCGACTAAAAAACTAGCAGAAACAATCAATAACTTTAGTAAAGTTGTAGGATACAAAATAAACCCACATAAATCATCAGCATTCCTATGTTTCCAACAAAACCCAGCAGCAAGAGTTAGAGAAACTCCTTTCAAAATTACTCTAGACAAGATAAAATATCTGGGAATCTACTTGCAAAGATAAATTCAGGAATTATATGAACATAACTACAAAATACTCTTCACACAAATAAAACTAGAACTAAACAACTGGAAAAACATCAATTGCTCATGGATAGGACGAGCTAATATAATAAAAATGACAATCCTACCTAAATTAATTTACTTATTCAGTGCTATACCTATCGAACTACCAAAACACTTTTTTATAGAAAAGACAGTATGGGAGAATTAGTTCAACATCTTATATCCTATACCAGATTAACTCAAGATTGGGTAAATGACTTAAACATAAAGAGAGAAACCATAAACAAATTAGGTGAACATAGAATAGTATATCTGTGAGATCTATGGGAAAGGAAGGAATTTAAGACCAAGCAGGAGACAGAGATTACTACAAAATGTAAAATGAAAAATTTTGATTAAATTAAATTTAAAAGTTTCTGTACAAGCAAAACCAATGCAACCAAAATTAGAAGGGAAGCAATAAATTAGAAAAAAACTATTTTTATAACAAAAACCTCTGACAAAGGATTCACTTCTCAAATTTATAAGGAGCTAAGTCAATTGTACAAAATAATCAAGCCATTCCCCAATTGACAAATGGTCAAGAGACATGAATAGGCAGTTTTCACATTATCAAAACTATCAATAATCACATGAAAAAGTGTTCTAAATCTCATATAATTAGAAAAATGCAAATCAAAACAATGCTGAGATATCACCTCACATCTAGCAGATAGGCCAATATGACAGTAAAGGAAAATAATAAATGTTGGAGAGGATGTGGCAAAATTGGGACATTAATGCATTGCTGGTTGAATTGTGAATTAATCCAGTCATTCTGGAAGGCAATTTGGAATTATGCCCAAAGAGCTTTAAAAGATTGCCTGCTCTTTGATACAGCAATACCCCTGCTGGGCTTGTACTGTGAACTTGGAAATTACTCCACCTTAATTAGACATACTTTAGGGGAAGATAAAGTTGTAAACTCCTGATTGAACAATGAAGGTACTTAACTCATACTTTATAGTGAAGCTAAAACTTAAGCTAAGTCTTATTTTTAGATCTAATACAAAAGAGTATTAAGTACCTATAAAGGTTAAATTAATCACAAAAAAGGTCAAGTAACTAACAAAAGGTAAGTTTAACAAAGAAGTGTGAAGTACCTCAGAAGATATAATCTAACCAGAAAAAGTGATCTCTCTCTCTCTCTCTCTCTCTCTCTCTCTCTCTCTCTCTCTCTCTCTCTCTCTCTCATAATAGGGAAAAATACACGTACAAGAATATTTATAGCCTTGCTCTTTGTGGTGGCAAAAAATTGGAAAATGAGGGAATGTCCATCAATTGGGGATTGGCTGAACAAATTGTGGTATATGATGGTGATGGAATATTATTGTACTGTAAGGATTGAAGACCTGGAGGCTTCCCATATGAACTGGGAGAACCTCAACAAACTGATGCAGTGAAATAAACAGAACCAGAACATTGTACACAGAAAGTAAAACAATGGTGGACTTTGCTACTAATAACAATACAACAAGCCAGGACACTCCTGAAGAACGTATGTAAAAGAATACTATCCACATTGAGGGAAGGAACTTTGGTAGTGGAAATGCAAAAGCAAAACATCTGACATCACTTATCAAATGTATATATGGGTATGTGATTTGGGGTTTAGATCTTAAAAAAATATCACTCTATAATAAAAAATTAATGATATCGAAACAGGTATCAAGTGACAACATTTGTATAACCCAGTAGAATTGCTAGTCAGCTCTGAGAGGGGGGAACGGAAAGAAAATGAATCATGTAAACATGGAAAAATTCCTAAAAATTAACCACTTAAGTCTAGTGGCAACACAAGTCAGTACAACTGATGATGCCCATGGATGTAGTGGATGACCTTTGTATTTCTGATGTCTAACCGAGTGCTAAACTCTCCACTACAAGGCTTTACATTAGCCTCCTTCATGACTGCTGGAACAAACTGTTCTTATCTACTCATTCCACAGGAGGAAGTCTTCAAACGCTTGGGGTGGGAATCTCCATTATTCACTGATGGGTTTGAGGTCTGTCAATTACCCTCTGCCTGGTTTAGCCAATCTGCCAGGTCAGTTTTAGAGGAGTGTGGATGCTGCTCATGCTACAGCTTCTTGAAGCCATAGGGCAGAAATGAATGACAGATAGATACCAAAGGTGGATAAGTAGCCCTGAAAGGGGCTTGGCAAGCCCTCACACCAGAGGAACTAGTCCTCCCTGCACACCAAACCCCAGGCAGATTTCTAAGACTTTAAATTATAATCAGTAGTGGGCCCTCCCAATGTCAGTAGTCTTATTCTTAAGACTCATTTCTCTGGTCCAACCATACCATACCAGAAAAACACAAGTTATTCCCCACATCCTCCTTACATAGTTTTTGTTCTATTTCTATTCTTAATTGTCCTTTCATACATAAAAGTACATCTCTTGTGAAAAAAATTAAACATAAAACAAAAATTAAGTTTTTAAAATATTACTATTCTCAGAGATGCACATTTTAATTACAGAAGCAGGAAAAGATGCTTTGGAAGTTAATAACATATTGTGACATGTTATAAAATGTTAAACTGCTAGGTCATTTAAAGCAAAATATTATGTTATATGTTATCTGAAAATTGAAGCAAACACAAAAGCAGATATCACTGAAGTCATCAGTTCACCAGAAAGAAAAAGGTGCCAGCCATCCTAGGACTAGTGAACTGAATACCAAAGGAAGTACAAGGACACAATTAAAATAACAAGCTCAGACAATAAAGGGATCAGATACCTAGTCTCCTGGTCCAATCAACAAACATATACTGGAAACATTGAGAAAGGCAAATGTGTCCTGAGTCTTCAGAGCCCACATTTTCATGGTGGAAATATCACTCTCCCTTTCCTTCCCTCTCACTTTAAATAGAAAGTAATCTCAGAGGGAAAGCACTAGAATTAAATGGAAGCAGGAAAAACTGCATGCTAGAGGAAAATTTAAGGTGAACCTTAAAGGAAGCCAAGAGGGCAAGAAGAGGAAGAGCATTCCAGATGACAGCCAGTGAAAAGGGACCAAGTCAAAATTAGGAGATGGGATATCATGTACAGAAAATTGGAAGAAGGCCGGTGTCTCTAGATTATAGAATACACTGAAGAGAATAATGTGTAATAACACTAGAAATGTAGAAGGGGAATAGTTGTAAAAGATTTTAAATGTATTTTATATTTGATACTGGAAGTAAGAGGGAGCCATTGGAGTCTACTGAGTAGGTGGGTGGTATTGTTAGACCAACACTTGAGGAAGATCATTTGGCAGTTAAGTGGAAAATGGACTGGAATAGGGAAGAGATTTGAAAGAGGGAGGCCAACCAGAAAGCTAAAGCAAAAATCCAGACAAATTGTTAAGGACCTGTACCAATATGGCAGCTATGTCAAAAAAGAAGAAATATACATGAGAGATGTTTTGAAGGTAGAATCTTTAGGACTTGGCAACAGACAGGATAGATGGGATGAGACAATGAGGATGGTATCTACATTTTGAGCAGTGGTTTTTATAATAATAGGGAATTTTGGACAATGGAAAAGTTTGTAGAGAAAAATCAAGAGTTCTATTTTGGACATGTTAGTATAGACTCACATGACTCCTAAAGAAATCTTTTAAAACCAAGACAATACAGATGAAGGCACCTTCACCAAGAAAGCCCAGAAACAATTTCCAATAACAAGCATTATAATTTCCCAACAAGCACATATCTTTATATCACATCCATCACTGAATAGGGTACATAGCTAACTCTGCTCTTATTAGGTTCTTTAAAAATACAGATTAATTATCCAAGAGAAGATGCCATAGGCTACTTTCTTGGTTTTCAGACAATAATAGTAGATTTCTTAGGAGGCCATATAGTAAAGGTGACAGTATGAATCAAAGAACAGAATGTTAGACTAAAGAATACCTAGATTCAAATCTAACTTTGACTCTGAGTCTCAGTTTCTTTGTAAAAGTGGGGATGATAAAAACAATAGTATCAGAGTTGTTGTAATGATCAAATGAAATAATGTAAAGCATTTCATATACCTTAATATGTCTGTGCACTCTAGAACCTTAGAATAATGTTGGGTATTGGTACTACTGGTATTATTGTCCTCATTTTTATAGATTAAAAAATTAAGGTTCAGAGATTAAACATCAAAGGTCAGATAAGAATCTAGACCTTTCTCACTCCAAATCTGGCACTCTAGATATATATAGACAGACAAGAGAAACAGAAAGATATATTCATGTATATCCATATACATATGTCAGTTATTCTTCTCTGGAGAAAAACTAGGAAGTAGTCACAAAGAGATCAGAGTAGCATACTGAAGGCAATAGACTTCTACACTCAGAACCAGAGGGGAATTTTTTTTTTATTTTGCCAAAATGAATTCATCAGAAACATAACTTAAAGTGAACTAGCATCTAACTCAGACTAGAATGAATTAGCTGACCACAGAAAATCTCTAACAGAAAAAAACAGAGTTTAAGAAAGAACAAGGTCTAATTTCCTGTCATTGATGAGACCAGGATTACTTGTCTTTATAACACAAATTGTTCTCCTTTCTATAGTATATATTTGCAAAACTTAAAGAAACAAAAGCTCTAAAGAAGGGTAACATGCCATTTGCTGAAACATAACAAGAAATAATCTCAACTCAAAAGATGGAGCTCAGGACAGAGGGTACAGAGAATCACCAAAAGAAAAAAAAATCTAGTTGGTCATGCTGAGACAAGTATTAGTATGCTACATGCTGGGACTCAGTAGTAGTAGAATACAGTCAGAAAAAAAAAATGAAGGGATGAATAAGAAGTCATTTTAGGACAGCAATAAGAGTTTAATGTAAATTCTTAATGATTTGGAGTTTTGATCCTCAAACGGATTATTTCTCCAAATTTTCTAGAGACCTCATTCATATCTTAGTTATGAATTCTGTTTACAAAGGAGGTTGGTAGGAGGGGGAAAAGCCTCACCTCTGCCACCTCTTCTTACTTCAACATTTCAGTTACTCAAGGTTATGTCAATGCAGAACTCCCTCTAGTAACACAAACTGCAAGCCCAATACCATTAGGAGAAGGTCTTCAAGAGTTGGTGTGGTTGAAAAATTTATCTCTCCAGTCAACCTTGTGATAAGCCTCTTCAAACTTAGCTAGGCTGGTCCTAGAAAAATAGAAATGCAGTCATCACTGGGTCTGTACTGGAAAACTTCCCAGCTAGAAGTGTCAGAGCTTGAGCTTCACTGGAGAGATCAGCTTTAAGAACTCAGGGTCACCTATACAATCAGCTTTAAAAACTTCCTCTTGTTCTCAATAAATATTTGTTAACTGAATGCAAAATTTCACAAAAGAAAGATCAGAAAGTGGAAAGTCAGAAAACTAGGAAATAACAGTAACTTAGATTTGGATTATTCCAAATTTAACATCTGGCATATACTAAAAATGAAAATACAGTGAAAATCTATTTTGATTTCCCTCTTATTGTTTAAATTCCAGGTGATCTGTCTATTCTCTATATTTTAAAAAATGCAACTAAAAAAAACATTACACATAATATTCAAGTAAGACATATAACAAATTGAAGGTTCACATTATTTTAATTTAAATAAGGAAACTGATTGAGAAATTAAATAATTTCTTCAAATTAAATAATTTCTTCAAGTTCACAGGTAATGAAATGAGTATTCAATCAATAAATACTTATTAAATACTGTGAGCCAGACACTATTAGGTTCTGGGGATAACAAAGACAAAAAGTGATATAGTCCCTTGCCCTCAAGCAGATTACATTTCTTTTTAAAAAATGTTATTGATATCTTTTGTTTTGTATTATCTACATTGCCCTCCCCATTTACTCCCACAGAATTATCCTTTAAAATAAAAAATTGTTTGTTTTTAAACTTGGCAAAACTGATCAATATATTGAAAAATTTGACATAATATACAATGTTCTAGCCCCATCATCCTCCTATCACCATAAAGAAGCAAGGGAAGATACCTTCTCATCTTTATTTTGAGGCCATTCAGTTCTAAACACTGTATTGCTCTTCCATTTACATTGTTATGGGTCACTGTGTATAAAGTTTTACTAGTTCTGCTTAATTCACTTTGCATATATTCATAAGTCTTTCCACAGCCCATATTCATATTTATTATTTCTTATAACATAGTAATATTATATTATATTCAAGTAACACAACTTGTTTAGTCATTCCTTAATCAATAGGAACCAACTTTTTGCCACAAAGCACAAAAAGTGCTGCTTTAAATATTCTGGCTATATAAGACCTTTCTTTTTGTCACTGACTTCTGTAGAAATTAGAAATTTACATTCTAAGGGAGTTAGACAACATGCACACACACACATAAATGATATCAAATATTTTGTATACAAAGTAATTTTAGGAAGGAAAAGGCACTAATGTAGGAGAGGCAGAAGTGGAGAGGCCAATAGGAAGAGGAAAGGTCTCATGAAGAAGTTGGCACTTGAGTTGTCTTGAAGGATGTCAGGGATTCCAAGAGGCTGGGCAAAGAGGAAGCATATTACAGACACCAGGGGAAAGCAGCCTATGCAAGATGGCAGCTGGAGTATCAAGTCAGGAACAGCAAAAAAGTCAGTTTAACTGGAGTGAAATATTTAACTAGACTGAAGTGAATTTCCCCAAGGAGATGATGTTTCTTCATTCTTTCTGATCCCTAGTATGTCTAGCTAGGTGTCATAATGGGATATGGTGCTAAACTTGGAAACAGAAAACCCTAAGTTCAAATTCTATCCCAGACACTATGCGACCCTGGGCAAATCACTTAACCTCTCAGCTTCTATTTTCTCATGTGTTCAAAAGGGTTAATAAAACGCCTACTTGTTTTTTATATTTTTTAAAAATGCATATATTAACTATCCACTTTTCACCTAACTTTGGGTGACCATGGGTAAGTCACATTACCTCTATGAATCTGTTTCATCATCTATTAAAATGAGGAGGTTTTACTAGGTGACCTGTCAAATTGCTTCCAGATCTAAATTCTATAAAATTTATAGAACTAGAATCCTGGAGGTAGAATTAAGAGTTAAAAAAGGACCCCCCACCATCATTTAGATAAAAGCTCTCATTTCACATATGAGGAACCATGGTTCAGAATATGTGGGCAATCTGTACCAGGTCACCTGGGTTTAAAAAAAAAAGACAAATTCTGAAGTATCTGAATGATAAAGTTGAGTAGAATTTAGTCTCCTTAAAAAAATCTAGACTGAATACCTATTGTTTGCAGAGACTTGACTTGGGAATTAGAAGAAAAAATTGTTAGAAACAGTCAAGGAGAATAGCCCTCCCAAGTTTTGCACATTAAAAGTAGGTGAAATAAGAAGGTGAAAAAGGTAAATATTTATACCCCAAGTCCATCAATGAGGAAAAGAACAGAACTCTTTGAGCAAAGCTACATAGATATGTGGATATATGTAGAAGCTCATTTGGTTCCCAAATCTGCCTTGGATATCCTTTCATTCTTCCCTCTACATAAACTATTTAAAGTAGAATAAAATTCTTGCCAGTCATCCTTCATACTGCTCTCAAAGCTCGTGAAAGGGAAGGAGTTGGATGGATGTTGTGGTTCAAAACAACTTCTAACATTTATATAAGGCTCAAAGATTTTCAGAACACTTTATGCATATTATCAATCAACATTAGGCATTATGTAGGCACTGTGCAAAGAAAATGCTTACACCTCCACAGAATTTAAAAAAAAACATCTACTAGATTACATTTTAATATAGGCAAGGGTAAGAACACACAGAACTATATATGTTAAATACAATTTTAAATATGTTCCCATTCCCTTTGGAATGCAATAGTTATATAAATATGAAATTAAGAAATACATACATACCTAGAAAACAATACAAAATTGTTTGGGTGGAAGGGAACAGGCGGCTGGGAAGAAACCAAGAAAATCTTCCCATATACAAAAATGCCTGAGACCCACTTTAAAGATGAGGAAGCTGAGAGTGAAGGGGTTCAGCAACTCGCCGTGTCTGAGATTGGATTTTAACTCGGATCTTCCCTATACCAGGTCCAGCGCGTTGCCAACTGCTGTCTCCTAACTACCACAGCCGTCAAGATAACTGGTGGGCTTAGGGCCAGAACCCTTTTTTTTCCCATCAGACCCCCAAGCGCTGGCAAGGCAGGAGTCAGGAGGTCATCACATTAAACACCTAGACTCACCCCCGGTCTTTTTCTTCTCCCTCTTTCCCTTTTTCACTTCTCTCCTTCCCTCACTCCCACCCTGGGGTGGGAGAGGTTTTGGCCACACGGCCGCCCCCACCTCCTTCGTACCATCTCTCCAGGGCTCTGAGACCGGAGCCTTGCCCACGAAATCCTCTGGGGCCTGAGGAGTCCAGTGCCCGCCTCCCTCCCGACCTCTAGACCGTTACCGCGACCGCCGTGGAGATTGTCTTCCTCTTGCTCCGGCTCTGAGTCGGACGATGAAGCCGCCGCCGCCGCCGCCGCCACTATCTTCTTCATCTTTTTCCTCTTCCGTAACTTTTTCTGCTTCTTTCCAATGCCAACACGTGAGTCTGAAAGGGTCGCCGCCATTTTTTGGCCAAACGGAAGATCCCTGATACATTAGTCTCCCCTGGCGGAAGTGAGCGCCTTCAATTATTTACTTCCTGATAGTGTGGAGCCATAGACTACAGCAATTAGGTTCCGGAGGTGGTGGTGAGCTGGCTGGAGAAAGATGCGGCTGCGCACAGTGTTAATGTGTTACTCATTACTGGTTTTAATTTAACATAAAGGCTTCTGGCTCGAGCAGGGTGAACAAAGGTACATCCTCTGCCTTCCGTTATTCTAGTCTCTGTCCCCAAGCTGTACATTTATTCCATCAAATCATGCCCCTCTCTCATCACACCAATTCCTCTTCTCTATTTTCAAGAGGTTTTTTCCTGACTCTCCTCTTCCCCAAGCCAGTCAACTAACATTTATCAAACCGAATAACATTAAGTCAACTAACGTTTATTAATTATAAATAATAAAAGGTTAAATTTTATTTAGAAATTATTTTGGCCCTTTTTTACTTCACTAAACCTGCCCACTACTTTTTAGGTTTCCTTTGTGTATTTTCTCTCATTAAATGGTAAACTCCACCAGGGCAAGTACTTTTTTTTTTCATATTTGTAATCTCTGTGCTTATCGCAATGCCTGGCACTTAGTAGGTAGTTAACAAATACTGACTGTCTTATAATGTACTAGGCACTGGGCAAAGTGCAGATAGTAAAAAACAAAAGAAAAGAAAAGCCTAGTTCTTCTCTCAAGAAATTCACAGTTGAATGGGGGAAGCAACAAATAAGATGAATAGATTGGAGATAATCAGCTGAGGGAAGGCACTGGCTTTAAGAAGGTTGAAGAAGGATCCTTCTAGTGCCTTCCCTTTGGAATTACTTTCCATTTACACTATATATCTTGTAGGTGCAATGTTATTTGCATATTTTCTTCACAGTTAGATTATAAAGTCTTTGAAGGCAGAAAATGTTTTGCTTTGACTTTTTTTTTTTAACATTCTATTCTCAGCAGAAGGCCTAGGCTAATTGTTTGCTAATGTTCATCATGTCTGACTTTTCATAATCTGTGGATCATACTGCCCATGGGGTTTTCTTGGCAAAAATAATGGAGTGGTTTGCCATTTCATTCTTAAGTGGATTAAGATAAACAGAAGTTAAGTGACTTGCCCAGAATCACAAATCCAGTGAATGTCTAAGGTCAGGTTTTAATTCTAATCTTCCTGACTCCAAGGCTGAACCATCTAGCTGCCTCCTAGCTAATAGTAATTTTGAATGACTGACAGCTCTTGGCTTTTCTTTCCCTGACTTCTTCATTTAACTACCTATTTCACTGAGGTATAAAGTACTTTGCAAACTTAAAGTGCTATATAAATGCTAGCTATTATTATCATTATTCTGTTCTTCTTCCTTACGTTTCATCTTTTCTGTGTCTTCTTAGTCACTTCTCATCCCTTCTCTTCTCCTCCTTACTTCACTCTATTCTTCTCTCTTCTCCTGCTATTTTCTTAGTCTCCCATTTCTTTTTCTTCCTATCCCATCTCCTTTATTACATTTGATCATTTTTCATTGTATCTCCTCTGCCCCTCATAATCATACTTTTATAATAATATATAGTGTTTATATAGCACTTGAATAAGGTTTGCAAAACATGTTACAATAATATCTCAATTGATCTACAGAGCAACTCTAAAGTAGATGCTGTTAATTAAGGATCACAGACACTTAGGATCTAGTTAAAGTATCTTGGGTCAGATTTGAACTTACTTCTTCAAATCTAGCAGTCTACCTACCTAGCAACATAGATGAAATGAATGACTTTCTCCAGTGGTGGTCTGAGACTTTAAACTCCTGTTAGAAAATAATTATGCATAGAAACACATTAAATAACTAATAAACAAATTTTCTTATTGGTTTATATAAAGATTGTGCCTATCTTTCAGTTCTTATTTCAAAATATCATGTAGCTCCAAACATGCAATTTAAGCAGCATTAATTTGAGTGTCTACTGGGTATTCTCTTAGATCCTTAAAAATAAACTTTATATTTTTTTTAAAATGAACTTTCTTGGTCTTAACAAGAATGATAATTCAGAGTCTTATAATACTGCAGTGGTGGTTAGTACTACTTGTTACTGATCAGCTGTGTGACTTTGGACAAGTTACTAATTTGAGGCTATAGTTTACTCATCTATAAAAATGGAAATAATAATACTGTTAATATCTACCTCACCTGATTGCTGTGAGGTCAAGCAAATCAACTAGCATTTATTAAGAACCTACAATATGCCAAACATTGTGCTAACTTCTGGGGAGACAAAGAAAGGAAAGAGGAAAAGGAAGAAGAGGAAGGAGAAGGAAGAGAAGAAGAATTATATTGGATCTCAAATTATATTATAAAATGTCAACCATCAAAACAATCTAGTACTATCTAAAAAATTGAGTGGAGGTCCAATGGAATAGATTGGGCACTCAAGCCACAATGGTAAATAATCATAGTGACTTGGTATTTGACAAACCCAAAGATCCAAGCTTTTGATCTCTATTTGAGAACTCTCTATTTAACAAAGATTATGGTAGAAATTAGGCATAGACTAACACCTCATGTCTTATACCAAAATAAAGTCAAAATGGGCACATGATTTAGAAATAAAGGATGGCTCCATCAATAAATAAGGGGAATACAAAATAGCTTACTTGCCAGGTCTATGGATAAAGGAAGAATTAAGATCAAAACAAGACATAAGGCTCTTCCGGTCAAGATGGCGGCTTAGAAGCAGCAAAAGTTCAGACCTCAGAAAACCCTTCCTTACCGATCACAAACTGATTGCTCCTAGGGCACTGAAATTCAAACTGAAAAATAGGACATACCTGGGGAACCCTCCTTCTGGACTCGGATCAAAAGGTACACCCCCCCCCCCCAAAAGCCAGAATCCTAGAGCACTCGGATCTAAGGGGAAGGCAGAAGGAAGGTCCCAGGACACACACCCCCAACACAGATATCTGAGCCCACAGCAGCAGCAGGACCCTCAGGGCCCGCAAAACAGCCTAAGGGCCAGCTATTCTGAAGGACGCACCTTGAAAGCAACCTGGGCCAGTCTTAGGGGCCCCCAACACAGATGGCAGGGAAACAGAGAGAGACGGGGGAGCCTGTAGCCCCCTGGCTGGGTCCGTCCATCTGAGTTGGTTCCTGCTTCCATATGAGCAGATTCCTGCGTCAGGGCACATTCAGTCCAACCCAGCTGAACCTAATCCCATCAGGAGCCCTCAGAGCTTCTGAAAGGATAGAAACCTCAGGGCCGGCAAAGGGGTTGCTCCAAAGGGAGAAGGGCTTACCTTGAAAGTAACTTGGGCCAGCCTCAAGGCATCTAACACAGACAGAAGAGGAGGTTTCCTTTGCTTCAGGGCTCATTCAACCAAACCCAGCTGAATTTAATCCCATTAGGAGCCCTCAGAGCTCAGGGAGGTCACAAACCCTCCCCCTCTTAGAGTGCACGGTCTTCTGAAAGAACAGAAACCTCAGGGCCTGCAAAGGCATTGAGGTACCTTGAGGACAGTGCTGTGCCAGGCTCAAATCATGGAAGTAAGGCAGCGGAGAAGCAACGGGAGGAAGCTGAGAACAGTAACACCCAAAACGCCGGCAGGCAGGGGAGTGCAGGCTCTGGGCTTCCCCAAGAAGACAGAACAGCTGCAGAGAAAAGACAATCTGCCTGGGGCTAAAGCCTCGGACCATCAGACAGATACACGAAGAGCCAGTCCTCTTCACTCAGATAGAGATGGCAAACAGTACAGAAGTACAAAAGCCTCCAAACACCAAGAAAAGCAAGAAGAAGGGGATGACTTTGGACACATTTTATGGAGCAAAAATACAAAATGCAGAGGAGATAGAATAGGAAACATAAGCAAATGCTCCTAAACTCTCCAAAGGAAATGGAAACTCTCCACAAACTCTTGAAGAATTTCAATCTGAAATGATCAAAAAGATGGAAGCCTTCTGGCAGGAAAAGTGAGAAATAATGCAAAAGGAAATCAACAATCTGAAACAAGAAAAAACACAACTACAGAAACAGTATAACCAAACTGAAAAGGAAAACCAGGCTTTAAAAGGTCAGAATTAGGCAACTGGAAGACAATGATCTTGCAAAAGAGCAAGAATTAATAAAACAAAGCCAAAAGACCAATAAATTAGAAAAGAACATAAAATATCTCACTGACAAGGTGATAGACCTGGAAAATAGAGGAAGGAGAGACAATTTGAGAATAATTGGCCTACCAGAAAAGCCATAAATAAATAATAATCTCGAACTCATAATACAAGATATCATCAAAGAAAACTGCCCAGAGATTCTAGAACAAGGGGGCAATACAGTCATTAAAAGAGTTCACAGAACACCCTCTACACTAAATCCCCAAAAGACAACTCCCAGGAATGTAATTGCCAAATTCAAAAGCTTTCAAACAAACAAAAAAAAATCTTACAAGAAACCAGAAAAATACAATTTAGATATAAAGGAATGCCAATCAGGGTCACACAAGACCTTGCAATTTCCACTCTGAATGACCATAAGGCATGGAACATGATTTTCAGAAAGGCAAGAGAGCTGGGTCTTCAACCAAGAATCAGCTATCCATCAAAACTGACTATATACTTCCAGGGGAAAGTATGGGCATTCAACAAAAAAGAAGATTTCCAAGTATTGGAAAGTTCGATATCAAAAAACAAAGAGTATGGAATACTGGAAAAGGTAAATATGAAGGAATGGGAAAAGGAAACAAATGTTATCTTTTTCTTTTATTCAAACTCTCTTCTATAAGGAATACATTTATATCAATTTATATATATTAATATGTGGGGAAATGTAATGTGTAACTCTCAAAAATTATACGCATCATTAGAGTAGTAAGAAGAATCATGCATAGGATACATTTGGGGCATCAAGATGATATGGAGAAAGGGGGGTATAGAAAGAAAAGGGGAGGGGAGAATCATTGATGATACTAAAATATACTCCAAGAAATAAGGGAGTGGGAACTAAAGACAATAATCTTTCTCACACAAAGATACACATGGGAAGGGGAGGGGAAGAAAACTCCTATAAGAAGGAGAGGAAGAGAGTTTTTACTTAAACCTTACTCTCAGGGAAATCAACTCTGAGAGGGAAGAGCATCCAGATCCATTGGGATCTTGAATTCTATCTTATCCAACAGGGTAAAGGAGAAGGGAAAACTAAGGGGGGGAGGGGGGAGGGGACACAAAAAGAGAGGGAAGGAGAGGGGGGAGGGGGATGGAAAAAAGGGAGGGGCTAGAGAAGGGAAACATATCAAGGGAGGGGACTAGGGGGACTGATTTAAAGCAAATCACTGGCTTAAAAGGTTATAGCTAAAGAGGAAAGGTCAGAATTAGGGGAGGATATCAAAATGCCAGGGAGTCCACAAGTGACAGTCATAACTTTGAATGTGAATGGGATGAACTCACCCATAAAACATAGATGAAAAGCAGAATGGATTAGAATCTAAAACCCTACCACATATTGTCTTCAAGAAACACACATGAGGTGGGTAGACACTCACAAGGTCAGAATTAAAGGATGGAGTAAGACCTATTGGGCCTCAACTGACAGAAAGAAGGTAGTAGTTGCAATCATGATATCTGACAAAGCCAAGCAAAAATAGACCTGATTAAAAGGGATAGGGAAGGTAACTATATTTTGTTAAAAGGGACTCTAGATAATGAGGAAATATCACTAATCAACATGTATTCACCAAATAGTATAGCACCCAAATTTCTAATGTAGAAAATAGGAGAATTGAAGGAAGAAATGGACAGTAAAACCATATTAGTGCGAGAGTTGAACCAACCACTATCAAATTTAGATAAATCAAATAAAAAAATAAAAAAGAGGCAAAAGAAGTGAATTAAATCTTAGAAAAATTAGAGTTAATAGACATATGGAGAAAAATAAATAGGGACAAAAAGGAATACACCTTCTTCTCAGCACCACATGGCACATTGACAAAGATTGACCATACACTAGGTCACAGAAACATGGCATACAAATGCAGAAAAGCAGAAATAGTAAATGCAGCATTTTCAGATCACAAGGCAATAAAAATAATGATCAGTAAGGGTACATGGAAAACCAAATAAAAATTAATTGGAAATTAAATAATATGATACTCCAAAATTGTTTAGTTAAAGAAGAAATCATAGAAACAATAATTTCATCGAGGAAAATGACAATGGCAAAACATCCTTTCAAACTTTATGGGATGCAGCCAAAGCAGTAATCAGAGTAAATTCATATCCCTGCGTGCATATATTAACAAACTAGGGAGGGCAGAGATCAAAGAATTGGAAATGCAAATAAACAAACTTGAAAGCTAACAAATTAAAAACCCCCATAAGAAAACCAAACTAGAGATCCTAAAAATTAAGGGAGAAATTAATAAAATCGAAAGTGATGGAACTATTAAACTAACAAGACTAGAAGCTGGTACTATGAAAAAAACAAACAAAATAGACAAAGTACTGTTCAACCTAATTAAAAAAAGGAAAAAAGGAAAGCAAATTAACAGCATCAAAGATGAAAAGGGGGAAACTCACCTCCAATGAAGAGGAAATTAAGGCAATCATTAAAAATTACTTTGCCCAATTATATGGCAATAAATATACTAATCTAGGCAATATGGACGAATATATACAAAAATATAAACTGCCTAGACTAACAGAAGAAGAAATAGAATTCTAAAATAATCCCATATCAGAAAATAAATCCAACAGGCCATCAAAGAACTTCCTAAGAAAAAATCCCCAGGGCCTCATGGATTCACCAGTGAATTCTATCAAACATTCAGAGAACAGTTAATCCCAATACTATACAAAGTATTTGATATAATAAGCAAAGAGGGAGTTCTACCAAACTCCTTTTATGACACAAACATGGTACTGATTCCAAAACCAGGCAGGTCAAAAACAGAGAAAGAAAACTATAGACCAATCTCCCTAATGAATATAGATGCAAAAATCTTAAATAGGATACTAGCAAAAAGACTCCAGCAAGTGATCAGAAGGGTCATCCACCATGATCAAGTAGGATTTATACCAGGGATGCAGGGCTGGTTCAATATTAGGAAAACTATCCACATAATTGACCACATCAACAAACAAACCAACAAGAACCACATGATTATCTCAATAGATGCAGAAAAAGCCTTTGATAAAATACAACACCCATTCCTATTAAAAACACTAGAAAGCATATGAATAGAAGATCGTTCCTAAAAATAATAAACAGTATATATCTAAAACCATCAGCTAATATCATCTGCAATGGGGATAAACTAGATGCATTCCCAATAAGATCAGGAGTGAAACAAGGATGCCCAATATCACCTCTATTATTTGACATTGTACTAGAAACACTAGCAGTAGCAATTAGAGAAGAAAAAGAAATTGAAGGCATTAAAATAGGCAAGGAGGAGACCAAGTTATCTCTCTTTGTGGATGACATGATGGTCTAGTTAAAGAATCTTAGAGATGCAACCAAAAAGCTAATCGAAATAATCAACAACTTTAGCAAAGTTGCAGGATACAAAATAAACCCGCATAAGTCATCAGCATTTCTATACATCTCCAGCACAGCTCAGCAGCAAAAACTAGAAAGAGAAATCCCATTCAAAATCACCTTAGACAAAATAAAATACCTAGGAATCTATCTCCCGAGACAAACACAGGAACTATATGAACACAACTACAAAACATTCTCCACACAACTAAAACTAGACTTGAGCAATTGGAAAAACATTAACTGCTCATGGGTAGGACGAGCCAATATAATAAAAATGAACATCCTACCCAAACTTATTTATCTATTTAGTGCCATACCCATTGAACTTCCAAAAAATTTCTTCACTGATTTAGAAAAAAAAAATAACAAAGTTCATTTGAAAGAACAAAGGATCAAGGATATCCATGGAAATCATGAAAAAAAAAAATACAAAGGAAGGGGGCCTTGTAGTCCCTGATCTCAAACTATATTACAAAGCAGCAGTCATCAAAACAATTTGGTACTGGCTAAGAGACAGAAAGGAGGATCAGTGGAATAGACTTGGGGCAAGTAACTTCAGCAAGACAGTATATGACAAACCCCAAAATCCCAGCTTTTGGGACAAAAATCCACTATTCGGTAAAAACTGTTGGGAAAATTGGAAGGCAGTGTGGGAGAGATTAGGTTTGGATCAATACCTCACACCCTACACCAAGATAAATTCAAAATGGGTGAATGACTTAAACATAAAGAAGGAAACCATAAGTAAATTGGGTAAACACAGAATAGTATACATGTCAGACCTTTGGGAAGGGAAAGACTTCAAAACCAAGCAAGAATTAGAAAGAGCTACAAAATGCAAAATAAATAATCTGGATTACATCAAATTAAAAAGGTTTTGTACAAACAAAACCAATGTAACCAAAATCAGAAGGGTAGCAACAAATTGGGAAACAATCTTCATAAAAACCTCTGACAAAGGTTTAATTACTCAAATTTACAAAGAGCTAAATCAATTGTACAAAAAATCAAGCCATTCTCCAATTGATAAATGGGCAAGGGACCTGAATAGGCAGTTTTCAGATAAAGAAATCAAAACTATTCATAAGTACATGAAAAAGTGTTCTAAGTCTCTCATAATCAGAGAGATGCAAATCAAAACAACTTTGAGGTATCACCTCACACCTAGTAGACTGGCTAACATGGCAGCAAAGGAACGTAATGAATGCTGGAGGGGATGTGGCAAAGTAGGGACTAATGAATTAATGAATTAATATTCATTACTACTAATTAATTAATATTTATTGCTGGTGGGGTTGTGAATTGATCCAACCATTCTGGAGGGCAATTTGGAATTATGCCCAAAGGGCAATAAAAGACTATCTGCCCTTTGATCCAGCCATAGCACTGCTGGGTTTGTACCCCAAAGAGATAATAAGGATAATGTGAATTTTAAAATCTCCATCTTGGTCTAGCACACCCACACTACACGGGCATGTGCTAGTCAATGACAAATCAGAAATAACTAACTGCCCACCTGGGCTGTCCTAAGCCAAGCTTGAGCCACCATTGGCATGTGTGAGGCACAGGAAGTGACGGAGAGAGCAGCCTCCGGAATTCGCTCACTTCCTGTAGACAGAGCTAGACAGCAGTTCGTGTTAGAAGTTTGAACAGAGAGGAGGCCCGCAGACAGCTTCCCTTCAGATCGGTCACGTGAGTCAACGACTGATTCCTTCCACCTTGGCCCTTTGGGCCTAAACTCCCTCTGCCTTGGTCAGAGGTTGAGTAACCTCTTTCCATTTTTTCTTCTCTCCTTCTCTCCCTCTCCTTTTCCCTACTCCCATTGTGATTAAACCTCCATAAACTCCATTCTGACTTGAGTGTTTCATTTTAGGAATTTCATAAGTAAATTCCTTGGCGGCCATTGTTCAATATTATAATACTCTTAAAAGGTGAAAATTTTCACCACAACAAAAAAGACTTGTACAAGAATATTCATAGCGGTGCTCTTTGTGGTGGCCAAAAATTGGAAAATGAGGGGGCACCTTTCAATTGGAGAATGGCTGAACAAATTGTGGTATATGTTGGTGATGGAATACTATTGTGCTACAAGGAATAATAAAGTGGAGGAATTCCATGGGGACTGGAACAACCTCCAGGAAATGATGCAGAGCAAAAGGAGCAGAACCAGGAAAACATTGTACACAGAGACTGATACACTGTGGTACAATCGAACGTAATGGACTTCTCCATTAGTGTCAATGCAATGTCCCTGAACAATCTGCAGGGATCTAGGAGAAAAAAACACTATCCACAAGCAGAGGACAATCTGTGGGAGTAAAAACACCGAGGAAAAGCAACTGCTTGACTACAGGGGTTGAGGGGGCATGTCTGAGGAGAGACTCTAAATGAATACTCTAATGCAAATACCAACAACATGGAAATGGGTTCGAATCAAGAACACATGTGAAACCCAGTGGAATTGTGCGTCAGCTATGGGGGTGGGGGAGAGGGAGGATAAGAAAATGATCTTTGTCTCCGATGAATAATGTTTTGAAATGACCAAATAAAATATTGTTTTAAAAAAACAAGCCATAAAGAACATTATGAGATATAAAATAAATAACTTTATATTAAATTAAAAGAATTTTGCACAAAGGAAGCAATGCAACAAAGATTAAAAGACAAATTGGGGAAAAAGTCTTTATATCAATTCTCTCTGAAAAAGACTCCATTTCTCAAATATGAAGAGAAATGAGTCAAATTCATAAGACTACAAAGAATTTCTCAACCAAAAAATTATCAAAGGATACAGACAATTATCAGATGAAATTAAAACTTTCTTTAGTCATATGAAAAAATTCTCGAAATCACTATTGATTACAGAAAAGAAAGTGAAAACAACTCTGAAGTACTACCTCACACCCATCAGATTGGCTAACATTGTTAAGGTCCGGGATTTCACCCACCACCAAGGAAAACCCGTGGACAATGCAAACAGGCAGAGAAAGGCCATTTATTGAACTGATATGTGCATCAGTGGGAACCTCTGCCATCAGAGTTCCAAGTTGTTTCTGAGAGGCTGGGCCTTAAGTACTCTCCGGCATGTATGCCCTCCCTCCCCCCCTTCCAGCCCCTTATCTACTACATATGATTCTTGGAATGTTGCTGGCATGTTTGGGTCCCCTCATCCCTTATCAGTTACATACTATTCTTGGGACCTTGACAATTTTATGTTATTGGGGTCTTCCTGGCCTTTATCTGGTACCTACTGCAGCTGCATGTTTATTGGGGTCTTCCTAACTTCAAAGGCTAGCCAGCTTGTTAAGGCTTTCCTGTATTTTCAAGGCTGGTCATTTTGGCCTCCCTCATTCCCAACTTCTTTTTCTTTTAGGGGGCAGAGGGAAGGCCTGCCCACTGGGGCAGCTTGTGGCTCTCGGTAGTGGCTAGGCGTCGGTATTGTTGTCGAAGAGCCAAACCCTGGATGGCATCCAGCCGGTCTTTCACAAACCAAACAAGGCGGTTAAAAAAGCAGGGGCCAAATGTCAAGAGTAAGATTAAGATTATGAGGGGTCCTATGAGGGACATGACTGGCTAGGGGGAAGAATTGAAAAGGTGAGTGTACCAGGGGCCGGCAGTTTCCCTCTCCTTCCGTCAGGGCTTCTAGACCTTCTCGTAGCTTGCTCAGGGAGTCCCTAATAATCCCTGAGTGGTTAACATAGAAGCAGAACTCCTCACCCACGGCTGCACAGAGGCCCCCTCCTTAAAGAAGAGAAGGTCCTGCTTGGCATAGTAGGTCACTCGGGGTACTATTGTGAGGGGGTGCAGCGGGCAGTGAGGGAGCCAGGGGAGACACAGGTCACTCAGGGTACTATTGTGAGGGTGTGCAGCGGGCAGTGAGGGAGCTAGGGGAGACACAGGGCTGTAGCCCAGAGCGGGAGCACATCCAGTGTGCTCCTGCAGGTGGAATAAGGTTTTTCCTGGTTGAGGGATACTCTGTGACAAGGGAGGAGGAAACCAAGAGGTGGGGGATAAAGTGAAGTAATTGAAGCAAGTGGGTCATGTATTCCTTTTGCTAGCTGACTCCCCACTGCTTCGGGTGAGTTTTGCCATCCAGCAGGCCCAGCTATCCATAGGGGAACCACACAGCCTCCTGGAGGGCCAGAATATCAGGCCCCACCTGGTTCAGTGCCCCCTGCCATCCCATCCCCTCCCCTCTCCAAATATCTAAGGAGAAAAGGGCGAAGGTCCAGATCTTCTGTAGTTTCTTCAGTGCTGAACACAGATGTATAGCTGTCCCTACCTATGTGTAGGAGAGAGGGAGGGGAATAAGAGGGGGAGGGAAAGGCTGCAGACACAGTGTCTTTAGGGACACATCCTCAGTGAATTCCAGGATCCCAGTTCAATGGACAACTGCCTGGAGATGTGAAGGGTGTCCAGCCACTGCTTCCCTCAATTGGCAGATGGATCATAATCGGGAAGTCAGCCCCTAAGATAGAAGTGTACTGGGCAAATAGCAGATAGGAACAGAACATTAATACATCACACATTTGCATTTGGGTATCTTAACCAACAGACTTCATCTTCAGAAATCATCTTCTGACAGGAACAGATCCCTTCAGGATAAATCGGATTCTTGAATTGTTTGCAGAGCTGGTATGTGATGTTTCTGTTAAAGAATATCCCATTGCAAAATACAAATTAACTATAACCTCTATAAACACTGGAGTAACAATATCTTACAGATGTATTTCCTTACCCCAGAGGCTAGGGAAATCAAGAAAGCTGTGAGCTATATTTCCAAGCTCAAGAACCAAACTTCAACTGTGGTAAATTAAGGCTACAAATACATGCCATCTAGGAATAAACTCCACCTATTTCTCAAAGCATGTTCCTAACAATTTGAGAATTCCCAATTATTAGGGTTGTTTGAGGAAATGGAAACTTTAATATCACAATTTGCATTATGTGCTGATCATGGGAATTGTCACGAAGGAAGAAGGCCCAGAAAGGGAAAATATCTCCAAGTCACAAAAGACACACCAAGCAAGGCTGTCACTTGCCATTGTTGTTCCACTCGAGGATGGTCAGGAAAATTCAGTCCAAAGTGAGCCTTGGACTGCCTTCTCTATAACCATTCTAGGACTTTTTCTCTCCTTAGAGCACTTGCCACTGGGTCCCAGAAGCCTTCTTTTTCCTTAAAAGACAATTTTTCCCCATTTCAGCTGAGAGAAATTTTGTTTATCAGCAATCCAGAAACAAATCTCCATACCCCCAAACAAGCCTTTAATATCCCTACAAGGCTGATGACTCAATTATTTTCATGTATTTACATATCAGATATCAGGTGTAGTCACATGAGTGCTGAATTAAGTAGTTCCCTATAAATCAGGGCTGTATCATCTCCTGGACCTGGGCCATCTGAAAGACTAAGACAAGGTCATGCAGGAATCACTTCAGGGTAATTGTCCAGAGAAATTAAAGAATCATGTGTGATTTCTCCACATTCATTACTTTACATATTATCCCTAAGTTAAAGAGCCAATTATGAGAGTAGAACATTCTGTTCCTTCAAAACCCTCTGCTTAAAAGCAGAACACACCGTCCATCCTTCCTTTACAAACCCACATACTAAAGCTTTATGGACTTTAAATCAAAGTCCCTTTCTTCCAAATTCAAACCCAATATACCTCCCCACTTTCTCTAACATGCTTTTACTATCATAAGTCAAACAACCAGCCCCCTGGTGTCACTTCAATTGCTAATCGGTAAAAAGAAGTCTGATTTAAAAAGATTACATCATTGAACAGTCTTTAGCATAGAGCTCAACCATTATAAATTTCAGTTCATAGTACAAATTGGTAGACTGAGGTAACAAAATTTATGGTAGAGTCAGGTTTACAATAAGGTTTTGTTTACATCCAAATAATACTTAAACACATTTTAGCAGCCATTCACATAACAATCATAAATTTCTGAGCAAGCATTTTCACATATATGCCATTTTTAATACCCTACCCATTCTTTGGCTATTGTTGGCCACATATATCCTTATACAGATAAAAAATGTAATTAAAATATCAACCAACAATTCCAGAACACGTATGAGGTAACTTTATCAATTAAATATTACTCAACTCATTTTATCATTCTGGACCTGGAATGTTTGTAGTAAGATTCCACAGCTGCAAACAAGCTTTTTTTGGTCAGACAGGGCTGGCAATATTTGCTTGCTTGAGCACCTTAAACCCTCCGTTCCTACAATTAAAATATACTCATCATTAAGTTCTATCACACAGTGGTTGTTAACTCTTTGAAGCCCCTATGTCAGTTCACAAGTTTATAAGCACTTCGTTTCTCCTTCCTGGGTGCAAGGAAGGGGTTAATAGCTTCTGAGCAATTTTATCCCAAGGCTGCTGGCCTTGGCTTAGATTTTATTACTTAGCAACCCTGGCCCATCCGTCTTTAACCAGTGACTAGCTTACTGCAATTTAAAATTTTGAATTTATCAAACATCTTTCATAATAATTTACTCTCAGTGAATTTTTAGTTTGAACTCCACAACTTCCAAATAACTTTGATTAAGTTCTGTAGCAATCTTTCAGTGTGTAACCAAACTGAAGTACAAAGCATTTAGATCCTCCATTTTAGTTTTCTTTTAGCTCAAAGTATTGCTACATACTTGATTAAATTCCAATTTATAATTTGTTATATCATAATATCAACTAGTATCTCTATTCATTACTCTCATTGAAATGGAGCACTTCATAAAATGAATCCAGACACCCCAAAATCCAATTATTAACTTATATAGTTAGGTTATAAGATATGGAGTTATTTCCTTTCACATGTACTTAATTACCTTTCCCTAGTTAGCGACATGTTACCTGGCATTCCAGCCTGACTGACCTCTCTGATATATCTGGAGCTAGACTGTATTTAATCCTCATGACAAGCCCTCTTGATTACAGGGCTGTTTGACTTTGTCTTGTTAAGGGCATACAGGTTGTATGTCATATACCCTTAACTTAATCCTCTTCATAATATAATGCATACATATTTAGCATTCATTCAGCATTACTAATTTCCAGCATTTGGCATCTGAATACATACATGTTCATTTCTAGATTACAAATTCCTTCCTATGCATTTCGCACGTTTAAAAACAATTCATATAACCTTGATCGTTTAAAAACTTCCCCTTTTGTAAAATAATAATTTTTAGCACTTATCTCATTAATCCCGTGCACAGATTAACTATTAAAAAAAAAACTCTTTGTGTGTAATATAATTTTTTGCTGCTATTTCTGACAGCACATACATTAAAATAAATGTGATTTGAAGGATTCCCAAATTCAAATTCTAGAATAAGTTCTTTTTCAACAACACAAGTTTTACTGAATGACTTTTACATCTATAAAGTAGTCAGTACAATTTCTGTCCATACAGAATAAACTTTCCTCTCTGCATCAGACTTGCTATCAATTACATTTACACAATTCTCAAATTCACTGAAGTCATTATGCATTGCAAGGTTTAACAAAGCAAACTTCTAATCAGGAGTTTTGTTGTAATACATTACATTTGTACCATATCAAAATCATTAGCAATCCACCCAAGTTGAGAATTAATTTTAAGTGAAAGTTTCTAACTTTGGAGTAAGAATCTCCCTTTTCTGCTCAGAATTTTCTCTCTTCTGCTCCTTTGGGGGCCCATCCAAAGGGAGAAGGAGGGAAAAATCATTGATCGGATAATTGCACTCTCTCTCCCACCCTGAAGCCTGCTGCAGGAGCAGGCACAGTGTTACTTCATCATAGCCTGCCTGGTTGGAACGCAGGCAGAGGGAGCAGGGGTGCAAAATCTATTCTCCTTTGTGACCCTGCATCCCAAACCCCCCCCTCTTTTTTCCATTAATCCAGCCACAACAAAGACTCAAAGAACCCTATAGGACACCCTCTCCCATACATCCACATATCTGTGTCCAAATATAGAAAGACACACGAGACACACAGCAAAAGCCAGAAAACAAGCAACAGAGACATGGACACATAAACTACCCCAATCCTAGGAGCTTATCTTAAGATCTCATTTCTTGGCATGTACTTGTAAGGACTGTAAAACCTTAAGCAAGCTGTTTGACAAACAGGCTGATTTTCTATTGTTGAGACCAAGAAGTTGCAAGGAAAGGGTTAACAACTGCCCAAAGCAGCTAGGTTTTAATCAGGAAAGAAACTCTGATACCAGCAATTACTCCTCAGTGGCCAGCTCCCTTTGGCTGTCTCCAGCTGTCTCCAGCTACCTGTCAGGGGCCGGCAGCCAGCGACCGGCCACCCAATCCCTCCGTGTGGCAAAAAAAAACCCTCAGTGTGTCTAAAAATCACCTAGAGATCGTGGGGCATCCCCCAGTCTCTCCTAGGGGTGCAATATCTTCCCAAAAAGGGCCTCAACAACAACCCCTTTCCCAAACTAGATAGAGATTCGAACTCTGTGCCGGGGGAACTGGAATTCCCCAAAGTACCAGGGTACCTGGCAGAGACGCGAAATCTCGTGCTCAGGCCCCTGACAGCCAGATGGAGACTTGAACTCCATACTCAGGGGCCTCAAACACCCTGAGAGTTCCGATTTTGGGACCTGGACTGTATTCCTTCCCTACCCCTGACCACAAACGCTACATTCAGTCACCATTTGCACACACAGCCACACTACACACAGTTCACCTGAAGGTCCAGTCCAAGGCAGTGCCTTAGGCCCTCCTGTCCGGAGGGTTCCAAGGTGGAGGGGTACGGGCGAGCCCCCAAATGTTAAGGTCCTGGATTTCACCCACCACCAAGGAAAACCCGTGGACAATGCAAACAGGCAGAGAAAGGCCATTTATTGAACTGATATGTGCATCAGTGGGAACCTCTGCCATCAGAGTTCCAAGTTGCTTCTGAGAGGCTGGGCCTTAAGTACTCTCCGGCATGTATGCCCTCCCCCCCCTTCCAGCCCCTTATCTGCTACATACGATTCTTGGAATGTTGCTGGCATGTTTGGGTCCCCTCAGCCCTTATCAATTACATACTATTCTTGGGACCTTGACAATTTTATGTTATTGGGGTCTTCCTGGCCTTTATCTGGTACCTACTGCAGCTGCATGTTTATTGGGGTCTTCCTAACTTCGAAGGCTAGCCAGCTTGTTAAGGCTTTCCTGTATTTTCAAGGCTGGTCATTTTGGCCTCCCTCAACATGACAGAAAAAGAACATGATAAACGTTGGAAAAGATGAAGAAAAATTTGCACACTAATACACTACTGGTGGAACTGCAAACTGATATAACCATTCTGGAGAGCAATCTGGAATGATGTCCAAAGAGCCATCAAACTACCCATAGCCTTTGACCAAGCCTATATCCCAAAGAGATTAAAGATAGGGGAAAAGAACCTATGTGTACAAAAATATTTATAGCAGCAATTTTTATGGTGGCAATAGGACGTCTATCAGTTAGGAAATGGTTGAACAAGTGGTAGCATGTACTTATAATGGAATGCTATTGTGCCATAAGAAATACCAAACAAGATGATCATAAATAAACATGGAAAGAATCATATGAAATGATACAAAGTGAAGTCACAGAACCAGGAGAATGTTTTATGATTTATGATGATCAGTTATAAATGGCGACTATTATCAGCATGGCAAAGATCCAAGACAATTACAAGAGTCTCATGACCAAAAGAAAAAAGAATATCCACCACCAGAGATGGAATAGCCAGAGTCTGAATGCAAATTGAAACATATAATTCTTTACTATTTCCTCCATGAATTTTTCTCTAATGAGAAATACATGTCTTCTTTCACAACATGGAAAACATGGAAATGTGTATTATATGATAAAAAATATGATAATACAATCTATATCAGTGATGGTGAACCTTTTAGAGAAGGAGTGCTGGGTCCCACCCCATCTCCCATCTCACTCCCCCTGTAAATCTTGAAATCTCTCAGACTTGGGAATGTTAAAAATTTCCCCATCAGGGAATTCTTAATTGGAACAAATTCCCTACTGAGAAACATTCCCCATTTTGATGTGAGAACTCTCCAGGATCAGAAATGGGAGGACCTCTACTCCAACCATACTTAAGACTGCTTTAGGGGAAAAAAAACTCCTTGCTAAACAATGAAAGTACTTGGACCCATGCTTATAATAAGGCAAGGAGTTCTTTGAGCCAGGCCTGTTTTTAGAATTGATACAATGGGATGCTAGGTACCTAAAAGGGTCAGGCAAGTTTTCTCTTGATGAGATTAGTTGCCTCAGCTGTGTTTTCTCCAGTTCAGACTTACTGAGGAGATTGGTCGACTTAGCAGGAATTCAGATGGGCAGTCCTTTGGAAAGTGTCTACAGTGATTGGTAGATGTAGGGACTTAGGGGAGGTGACATGGGAGAAAAAACCCTATATAAGAAAAAGCAGAATCTCTTGAGGAGAGATATCCTTTTGGAGGATCTCTGATGAGGGCCGCTTGGGAAGAATCTCTTGAGAGAGCCTCTGGAGAAGGGAAGCTCTTGGAGAACAATCTCTAAGGAGGTCTCACTGGAGCTCCTCTAAGGGGACTCTGTCCCTCTGGAGGCTCTGGAGAGAGGCCCTTTGGAACAGTCTCTGGCTGGAAGGCTCTCTGGTGAAGTCAGCTGAGATGGAACTGGCCTGGTGTTACTAGAATCCTTGTTTAGTCAGACCTTGTGGTGAGTGTTAAGAAACTGACTGATTTCTCTCTTAAGATTCAGGTCTAGGCCATATTGGCTTGAGGCCCTTCATACTTATTCCTTTCTTACTCTCTCTCTCTTTCTTTAATTCCTCATTATTTTATTAATTAAAAAATCTCTATAAAACCCAGTTGACTTGGGTATTTGAATAATTGGGAATATTTCCCTGGCGACCACATTATATTTGATTTAAAAACCAAGACACTGTAGTGAAACATATTTGCTGCTGTCAAATTTACTCACCCTCCCTTATATCTATCACAATTTATATCTTCCACTATTTTAATCACTACAGTTTAAGACCTCAACCATTTTAAATCTCACACCCCAGACCAAGTACTATGCCCTCCCCAAAGTGGAATGCTATCTCCCCCACATTAAGTGTCAGGTGTGCCCTACTCCCACCCTTATCCCATATAGGAGAGGAAGAAAGTGTTCCCATTGGGCTGCTTGTCAGAGGGAGAAGTGAGGAATGTCCTCAGCACAGATGAAGAGGAGGGGGGGAGTAGCTCGAGCACTCAGCTCCCATCCAGCCCTGCCCTCCCCTAAATTTTAATCTTTACACACCTTACCTGTGTGTACTCTCATTGAACTGCTGGGCAGAGGGGAAAGTGATGTGAAAAAAATGTCATTAGGCATGATAGAGAGGGAGAAGGAAGCAGGTCAGTCTAAATACCTCTACCTTTCTAGGTCTGAACTCAGGGGGTGGGAGGAGTGGTCACATGCCCACAGAGAGTGCTCTGTGGGCATCTGTGCCATAGGTTCTCCATCACTTACCTATATCATATGATTTACCTTTTTGGAGAGAGGAAAGGGTTGAAAGGAAAAGAGAGAACATGAATTGCAAAATATCAGAAATAAATATTGAAAAATTGTATTGACATGTAATCTGTGAAAAATTAAAATTTATGATAGGTGCTAGGTAGCTCAGTGGATTGAGAGCCAGGCCTAGAGATGGGAGGTCCTAGGTTAAAATCTGGCCTCAGACACTTCTCAGGAGGTAGTTATCACAAACATAACCTAGATGCAGAAGGAGAGAAAGGAGGAGGAATGTCTCTGGGGACTTTCTGCTCAATGGGTCTGAGCCTTGCTGAGAGTCTTTGTACTCAAGGGCCTTAGCCTGCCACAGTTAAAATACAAAGATAATTCCTGTGTCTTTACCCATTCTTGTCTCTTTAGTTTTGGTCTTTGAAAAAGAATTGGTCTTTGTGCTTGCTAAAACTAACCTCTGAATTCATGTCCTTGATCCCATCTCCTCTCATCTAGCTGGAGACTTGCCCCACTAATTATATTCTTCCATCCCAGCTGTAATTTCCCCCTATCTAATGATTCCTTTCCTGCTAATAAAATTCCACTAAATCTGATGATCCTTTCTCAGTCTTTATCCTTCTTGACCTTTCTGCCACTTTTGACACTGTTTACTCACCACATCCCTCACCAAACCTCAAATGTATACCTACATTCTCTCCTCTTTTGGCTATCATGACAAAGCTTTCTCCTGGTTCTCCTACCTTTCTGCTTTGCTGGATTATCTCACCCTTTTAAGGATTTTCCAAGCTGTTTAGGACTTTCTTCTCTTTGCTTTCTATATTCTCTCCCTTAGTAATTTTATCTTTTTCCATAGTTGTAATTGTCAGCTCTAAAGATAGTTCCCAGATTAATGTATCCAGAATCAGACTTTCTCCTAAACTTCAATCTCATGACATCAACTACCATCTACCTAGACATTTGAGACATCTCACCCAATCAACATATATAAATTCAGAACTTATCATCTTCCATTAGCAAGGCTTTTTTTCTCCATATTTTCTTATTCCTGTTGAGGGCAAGACCTCCAAGTTCATAACCTCAGAATCATATGTTACTCTTTCTTCCCATCAATTTCCTTATCTAATCCATTCCCAATCTGGATGATCTTCTCCCCAACACCTTCCATATCTGTCACCTACATTGTACTCATAAGGCAAATATTGTAGTATAGATCTTTCACATCATTCAACTGGACCCCTGAAATAGCTTCCACAATTCTCTCCTCTACTTCTTTTCACTTTTCCAATCCATCTGCCATACACTAACCAAAATAATCTTCCTAAGACATTTGACCATATTGCTTCTCTGCTTAAAAATGTTTAGTGACTCACTATCTCTTCTAGGGTAAAGTACAGACTGTCCATCTTATTTAAATCTCTCCACAACTTTGTTCTAGTTTTTATTTCTAGTCTTATTTCTTATCAATTTCCTTCATACTTTATATCATAGCCAAGCTGCAATATTAGCTATTCCTCAAACTTGACATTGTGACTGCAAAAATATGGTTTCAAGACTGTGAATTGCCAAAACTGTAAAGATAATTTTAGTGTCTTGATTTTAATCAAGAATAAGTGGTCGCCATGGGAAAAATTCCCAAATATGAAAACACCCAATTCAGCTGGGTTTTATGGAGATTTTAATTAATACAAATGAAGGAATTAAGGAAAATGGCCTAGGCCTGAGCTTTAAGAGAGACTAGTCAGTCTTTTATCCACTCACCACAAGATTTGTCCCAAGCAAAACTCCAGCTAAGTTCAGAAAGCCAGCTCCTCCACACTAACTCCAAAACTCCAACTATGAATACCAACTCATCTGAAACTCTCACTCTAAGTTCAGAGAGACAGCTCCTCCAAACTAACTCCAAACTCCTAACTGTAACAGTTAAAATTTGGGGGAACTAAGGCAGGTAGAAATTAGTTTCTCTCTGCAAGAAGTATTATATTTTTAGAGGTTTATTTAAGGTTGAGAATTTAAAGAAAATACAAGTAAGAAAGGCACATGCTAGATGGGATGAAAGGCCCAATTCAATTTCACTCACATCATGAGAGACATCTGCTTGCCAGGGGAGACAGGAAGGGGAGAGAACCAAAACCCTTTCCAATCAGGTTAAATACCTCATCTCGATCTCAGCCTAGGTGAGAATTCAATGATATTACAAAGCATTCTGGGGAAGTGGAGCAAGGACTTCTGGGGATTAAAGTCCTGGATTCAAGTCTCCATTTTTACACAACTCCGTTCAGAGAGAAACCAGCTCCTTTTAAAGAGAAATTTCTCTTATGTCACCTCCCCTGAATTTTCACATCTACCAATCACAGTAGACATTTTCCACAGGACTGTCCATTCTTAATTCACATCTTCTTTTGTTATCACCTTATCTGAGCAGACTAAAACTTCACATCTCTTGCTAAGCTTGTCCTTTGTAAGTTGCTTGACCTTTTAGTGATTAATTTAACCTTTATAGGTACTTAGCACCCTTTTGTATTAGATCTAAAAATAGACCTAGCTTAAGGTTCTAGCTTTACAATAAGTATGAGTTAGTGACCTTTTCATTGTTCCATCAGGAGTTTATAACTTTATCTTCCCCTAATGTACTATCTGAGCAGGGTGGGGTAATTTTAAAGTTCCAAGTACATTCCTGATCAAGAACCTCCATTGTTACAATAGTGGAATAGCTTACCCAAATTTTCTAAGGTATAGTCTGAGCAATTTTAAGATTCACAACATGTAAGTCCCACATTTGTTAATTCACACAGGTTGCCCTCTATTCTTTTAATAAATTAATTTTTAATAAATGCAGAGATGGGGAATACCATAGTGCTATTGCACTTCACTTCAACTACGAAATGGACCTTTACTTTTTGTTACAAACAACTCAAAGATAGGTAAATGATCAGTCAGAGGTAGTGGTTCTCCTAGATATCCTGAAAAATCACTTATGAAGACCCCTTAAAATAAATTTAAATTAAGTTATTAAATTCAAGGTTGTATATAGGTTGTAACCAGTTTGATGGAGTCCATCCATCATTATCTATGTAACAATTAACAAAGACAAAAAGAAACAACAGGCTCTTAAGGTAGCATGTGTCCTCTATGGATCTGGTGACAAACCCAGCATCCATAAGGATGCTATGGTTTTGCAATGGAAAAGGGTTTGTGCAAGTTGTTTATGGACTTTTATGATGGTATTTTCTCCAGTCCAGTCATAGGGGAGGTACAAATAAAGACATTGTAACAGAACATATAGCTAATAAACAAAACACAGTAGCTGAAAATGATTTAGCATAACAGAAGATATTAGATTAGTTCAATATGTGAATTTACCAAAATTAAATCTTAATCAGAAAATACAATATATGCGACAGGATACAGGCACTGAATTCAAGAGTCCTTTTCTCCAATTCCAATAGCCACATTACAGAGACTTCTTCACTATTTGGAGGGGAACAAACTCAGTTAACATCAATAAGGCAATGGGGTCTGAAAAGCCTTAAAATTCACTTTCAGACTCATTAAGGTTCCTTCCCCTCCCAAGTATCATCATTCATGTAGATTCCTTTGGTCACACTTCTGGGATTCCCCACACCTGCATTGGGCACAGTGTGGACAAACCCCATATTTAATGTGTTGCAGAGACTGGGCAGGTCAAAATGGCAATGGGGTGTAGGGAGATGAATCTCCACTCTGAATCTCGAGATTACTCAAGTTATCAACTGCAAGGTGTCCTATCAATATAAGAACCCCCAGAAACAGAAATAAATAGAGCTAATCTGAATTTGTAAATGTTTCTAACTCAATAAAATTCCCTGGGAACAAAAACTGTTCCCTTAGAGTTTCAACCATGCTTTGTAACATCATAACTCCTCAGACAAGCTCTCTGGCTTTTGATTACAGGGAAAAACAAAAGACTTACTTGAGGGTAAAAAAACCCCAAGCCTTCAGGAGTTAGCTAAGAGATTTGTAAAAGTATTCTTCCTTCCTCTCCTCCTGAGGGAGGCCTGAGCAGGAAACTGCCTGGGCCTTGGAAGTTAATATGTCAAGGTCCCAGCAGCAGGTACCAGATAAGAACTTAGGGGCTATAAATGCCGGCAACATTCCAACAATAGTATGTACCAGATAAGGACTAGGGGGGCCATACATGCTGGAGGGTATATAATCCCAGCGGTCAGGAGCTACAGGGGGAACTCTTTTGGCTGAGTTTCTCCTGGTGAGCACCAGATCAATAAACAACCCTCTTGCTTAATTTCATTGTCTATTGGTCTTCCCTGGTGGTGGGCATAACCCCCCCCCCCAACACTCCCTAGGGGCAAAAATGCCAGGGAGAACAAAAGGGTATTTGAATAGAAAATTCAGGCTCCACCTGATGTTTGGATCAGGAAACCCCAGAGGCTTATTTCCAAAAAAATTTTGGCTTCAAATCCACTGACCTGCTCCCTGCCCCTCCACTCCATTATGCTGGGTTTTAGGGTGTAGAGAGTGGTACAGGAAACCTACATGCAGGCTAACCCCTCACTTTCCACTCTCTCAGAGAGGAGTATGAAAACCCCCAGGGTCAGCTTGAAATCGGCTTGGAAACTAGAGGGGGGTGGGGTTTGGTCAGCTAGGAAAGTACCACTCAGTAGTCTGAGAGCCACCTCAGCTGCAAGCTAGAAGTTCAAGAGGCTACTGTGCACTTGAGACCCACATGGGGGGGAGGGGTGTAGTCACACTAGGAGGGGGGGGTCAACTACTTAGCTTCTTACCTTTCTCCATAGTAACCTCCAGGAATCCACAGTGCTTGGGGGCAGCAGCAAGGAACACTCACTGCTAGGGCACAGGGTGGGAAGAGAAGCTACTTTCCCCATTCTCATGGTGGGAAGGTTCCCCCCCCCCCCCCCCCCCGGAAAATCCACTATCTTTACTCAAAGGCTATCTTAAAAACAATTGAGAATTCTTTTTTCAGCTTCAGTGGTTACCAAAAATGTAGGATTTAAATTAACATCCAATAACTCCAAGTATTATATTTTATAAGATTTATTAATAATCACTTAAAGTAGAGGAAAGAAAAAGACAAATGTAAAGGTGAGTAAAGAAAAGTTTTTCCTGACCACGTTCACGGGAGAAGAGACCGAGAGGAAGGAGTTACAGAAACTTTATCTTCAAAATGTAAGGATGTACCTGAGGATGAAAGTGGAAATATGGGAAATGGAGCCCTGGGGTGCAAAATTCTAATTACACAATTAAAAAGATAGCAGAAAACTGGGGGGAAACAGTTTACAGTAAGGTTCTTTGATAAAAGCCTCATTTCTCAAATATATAGAGAACTGAGTCAAATTTTTAAGAATATAGATCATTCTCCAGGGATAAATGGTCAAAGGATATGAACAGAGAGTTTTCAGAAAAAGAATTCAAAGCTATCTATAGTTATATGAAAAAAAAAGGTCTAAATCCCCATTAGTTAGAGAAATAGAAATTTAAAAACTCTGAAGTACCACCTTACATTATCAGATTGAACAATATGGCAGAAAAGACAAATGATAAATGCTGGAAAGGATGTAGGAAAATTAAGACATTAATGCACTGTTGGTAGAGTTGCAAACTAATCCAACCATTGTGGATTGCAATTTGGAGCTATGTTCAAAGTAGTATAAAGCTATGCATACCCTTTGACCCAGAAATATCACTCCTAGGATAGGTCTGCCCATCAACAGGAGAATGGCTGAATGAGTCATGGCATATGATTTTGATGAAATAATATTTTGCTATAAGAAATGATGAGCAGGACAATGTCAGAAAAATCTAGAAAGAGTTACATGAAATGATATAAAATGGAGTAGGACCAGGAGAATATTGTACAGATTGTAAAATGATCAATTGTGAATGACTCAGCTATTTTCAGTAATACAATGATCTAAGACAATTTGTAAGGACATGATGAAAAATGTCATCAACCTCCAGAGGAAAAAACTGATGGAGTCTGAATGCAAATGGAAATACCCTTAAAAAAACAAACAACTTTTATTTTTCTTGTTTGGAGTTTTTTTTGGGGGGGGCTGTGTTTTCTTTTACAAAATGACTAATATGGAAATGTTTTGCCTGACTACACATATATAACCCATTTCAAATTGTTTGCCTTCTCAATGAGGAGAGGGGAGAGAGAGGGAGAGAATTTGGCACTCACAAATTTTAACAAATGAACAATTTTTTTACTTGCATTTGGGAAAAAATAAAATAAATATAAAAAAAACAAATTTTGTCTAGATAATATAGATCTGAACTCAATAAATAACCTTTCTTAGAAGAAACAAGGGCTTATGGGATTTTGACACACTATATGGTGTCCCGTGTCTCCTCTGGATATTAACCCCTAGGACAGAAGAAATTGCTTATAATAATCTTTCATGTGTGTCACCTAAAGGCTTTTGAGATCCATTAAGGTTCAAGTCACCAGAAAGTCATTTTCTTACGGACAAGGTAATTTTATATACTGAAAAAAAGTGTAAAACCTACAAGAGGGAAAATGTCTTGGTCCTTTTGTAAGACTCCTCTGAATTGGGGAGGATTCATTTTTGATGGACCAAACCTCTTAGTCCTTCCAGAACACTCGTTAAGAAAGTAGCTTTTCTGACTTCAACTTTAACCTCTTTCACAGGGCTTTGGTCTTGTTTCCTTTATAATTAAAAGCCAGGTAGTATACTCATTATCCCAGTCCAGACTGTACCCTTTGAACTAACCACATCTCCTAGCTTTTATTATTTCTTTGAAATGGAAAACATACCTGTAAACAAGAAAGATACAGATTACATCATCTACCTGGTGTTAAGCAAAGGAGCAGATGAACACTGGCAAGACTAATAGGCTTTATTTCATTTGAACAAATTACTTTTGGACTCCTGGTCTCAGAGCCTACATTAGTGAGATAGGTACTATCATGCATCAAGGAGACATATTCCACCTTGCATAAAACCTTTCCATTTAGAAACTCACCTCACTCTGGGACTTAAAAGTCTCTTAGGTAGAATTCATCAAGGATGACAGGATTTTCCCAGCTCTTCAGAAAGATCAAGCAAACAAAAAGAAAAGAGAAGTAACTCCATCCAGCCAAACTCACATTTGTGCTATGGGAGAACAGCTTCCTTAGCTATCCGTGATTGATTCACCACCACCAGCCCTCCTTTTTTGGTAGTTCAATAAGTCTTCCCAACCTCACATATTTACCAAAGGGCTAGATTTTGAGAAGTGGAAAGAATCTCAAGAGGTTATTAGTTCTAGTGTCTTTTCTTCAGTCAGGTGAATCATACAAACATGACTCTTTATCTTAAGTGAAGGTCAAACAATGGCTGCTGTTGGTTCTAAGATTGATTTATTAATAATAATGGCTAGCAATTATAAGGCATCTTAAGATTTAAAAGCACTGGCAGGTGGATACTATTATAACCACCATTTTACAGATAAGGAAACTAAAACAAAAAGAGGTTAAGTGACTTGCCCAGGATCATATAGCTAGTAAGTGGCTAAGGCTAGATTTGAACTCACATCTTCTTCACTCCAGGTTCAGCACTGTCTGCTATGCCATTTAACTCTCAAACACTTATATGCTGGAATTTCATCCTTTCTCAATTCATATGTCTTCACCTGAGTTCTATAGGATATAATGAATTGAGAATTAGTATTAAATTCAGGAAGATCAAATTGCATTCCCTACCACTGATATATGCTGCTTGTGTAACCCTGGAGGAAATAGCTTAATCTCTCAATATCCCAAAGCAATTCTTTGTTGTTGTTTTTGTTTGTTCGTTTGTTTGTTTAACCCTTACCTTCTGTCTCAGAATCATTACTATGCATTGGTTACAAAGCAGAAGAGCAATAAGGGCTAGTCAATGGGGATTAAGTGACTTGTCCAGGGTCACACAGCTAAGAAGTGTCTGATGCTCTATTTGAAAGTAGGATCTCCCATCTTCTATCCTGGTTCTCAGTCTACTGAAATACCTAGCTGTACCACAACCCCTCCTCACAAGTCATTCTTTAAGACCATTGATTTCTTTGGTAGAAATTCCTTACTTGAAATATGTACACCAATGAAATTTACATTTCTGAGTTGTTTTTTCCTATGATTTATTTTCATTTTCATCAGGTACGTTATGTTCATGGCCTCAGATAATGTTCAGGAAGTCTTGAATAGAATCTAATCACCTGGTAAAAACTTTTCTATAGAGAAATAGTTATTAATGTTAAGTCTAGAGAGTAAGCATATATGAAATACTCACTATGTACCAGACATTTACTAAACCCTGGGAAATAGACAGCTTTTATGGATGTACTTCTAGATTTTCAAAGTGCTTTACAAGTATTATCCCATTTTGGCCTCACAATAATCTTGGGGGTAGATGGTATTATTATTCCCATTTCATCGAGGAGAAAACCGAGACCGACAAAAGTTAAGTGATTTGATGAGGGTTTCATAGTACCTGAGACTGGTTTAGAATTCAAGTCTTCTTGATTTAAGATCTAGCATTCTGTCCCTTGTACCACCTAGACTCCTCTAATATTAACATTATAATATGCAACATATGGAGTCCCCTTATGGGCAGAAGAAAACTTCCCAGATTCAAGGCATCCTATGAGACAGCATCTCCTCAAAATCAGAGCTCGTACTCCTCCAGTGATATGTTCGTTTTTACCAGCCAACCAGAGCACACATCATTTCAAAACAAGAGATGTTTTTTATCCAAAAAGCATTCCCATGCACCTAAATGGTACACTCTTCCACAATTTACTATTCTATACTAGTGGGGGAGGGCATAAACCATCATTGTGCTTGGCAATCTATATCTGCCTTCTGTTGGTGATCATGATCCATCTCATGGTTGTTGAGTTCCACTCTGATATCTGCTTGTCTTCAACTGATTGGCCATTTGCTACTCATTTCTCCTATCTTCCAGGGATATAGTGACTTGTTAGACTGGCAATGGAGAACTAAAGTTCTATTACTGCATTTCTGAAGCCTGTGAATCTCCAGGGAACCATCAAAAGCTGGCAGAATGTCCCAAACTAAGACTATTCTTCTGAAAGAAGAATACTACTCTTGGTTCTACTCAAAGTCCTTGCCCCGGCCATTTATCTGAATTGGGGATTGAAAATTCCTTCAAATTTCTCTTAAATCCAAAATAATTTATTTATATTTCTTAATATCATTTTAGATACTCCCTCAACGAATTTTGTGGAGATTGAAACAATGAAATCCCTACCTCCTTGTTTCTAAGATGTTACTTGATGTAGATGAAAAAAAAAAAACTATTTAAAGCAGGTAAGGTCCCAAGCCTCTGCTCTGGTTCCAATTCTTGTTTTTATTATACACACTTGCCAAAACAAAATCCTGATTTTGTTAAAGGCAGTTTAAAAATCCTGGTCCTTCTATAAATACAGTAAATATAATATTAATTTTTAAAGTAAAAATAATTCCATTTAACAAATGTTTGACAACAGGAGGCTGGAGAATAGAGACCAAGTGTTATAGATGGTTGATCACTTCATCTCCTGCTACTTCCTTGGTTGAACTCCCAAGAATGGATATAGCTTGAAAGGAATAAAGCTGCTGATTTCATGGGTCCAGGAGATCTGTGAAAGTCAGTGAAGTGTTTTAACTCTCCTTCCTATCTGTCTGAAAAATGACAGGCATTAATTTTAAGATTTTCCTTTGTTCTTTAAGTTCTTCATAATTCCTGATTTGTGTACTGTTTTAAAATCAATCAATCAAAAAACATTTATTAAGCACCCACTTTGTGCCAGGCACTGTACTTAGTGCTACCCAAGCTTACTCTTGATGAAAAAATTATAACTTCTTTCTAAGGTATTGCTGTTAATTTGTTTCAGTCATTTCTGACTATTCCTGACCCCCATTTGGGGTTTTCTTGGCAAAGATACAGGAATGATTTGCCATTTCCTTCTTCAGCTCATCTCACAGATGAGGAAATGGAGGCAAACAAGGTTAAGTGACCTGTCCAGAGTCACACAGCTATTAAATGTCTGAGGTCAAATTTGAACTCAGGAAAAAGAGTTTTCCTGACACCAGGTTAGGCACTCAATTATTCCCTGTTCCACCTAGCTACTTTTGTCAGGTATGTATTTCCTTACGTGAACTGAGAGAAACTATAGCAGAAAAAACCAGGCTTGTGTTGCACAAAAATGAAAAGATACTTTATGTGTCTGACTATGGAGTTGAGAGTTACCTCTCTCCATCTGGGAGCTCTTATGCTTAAAGTTTCAGAGAGAATATATGGTTTTGATAAACTTACCCCTCACACCCTAAAAGCAGAATTAAATTGAATCTGGAGCTTTTCTGCCCTTAGGCTAAAGTGATTAGCCATTCACAGTCTGGGGAAGGGAATGGATACATATAAAGCTGTCTTCTCCATCCCTGGGCATACTCCATGAAGGAAAGATAGGGAATTAGTTTGCCCAGGAGGGGTAGAAAGCAGAGTTTAGGAAAAGTAGGAAAAGCTGCATACTAAAAAGAGGGTGAGAATATCTCCACTTCATTTTTGCTTTCTATCTCAAACTTCCAAATCCTGCCATACAGCTCCACTAAGTGGTTATACAATAACTTACAGTTAGTCCTACTTTTGACACATACTATCGTTGTCACCCTGTCACCTTACATCTTAGAGCCACTGGCAACTCTAAAAGTATATGGAAGAGAGCAGTGTACAATTGCATAAGGAAGAGGAATTTCCTTACCAAGAGACCCATCCTTGTGCCTTTGTACAGTAATAGAATACAATTTGCCCTTACCTCTGTCTCGGAATCCCTCTCTTCCTTCAATGCTTACCTCAAATGTTATCTCCTAAATGAAGACTTTCTTAATTCCTCCAGCACTTAATGCCTCTATCTAGAAATTATTTTGCATATATTTTGCATTTTCTCATATATGTATATGTTGTTGTGCACTCCAAGTCTCCCTTAGACTAAGCAATTTGAATACAAAAACTTTCTTTTTTGTCCTCATATCTCTGACATCTTTCCTATATCCTTGGGTAAATTTTTACCCTGGTATCTAACTCCTGACATTTTCATTAGCTGTACTCAGAATCCTCTTCTTCATCTCTGTCTCCTGGTTTTCCTACCTTCCTTTAAATCTCATTTAAAATTTTACCTTTTACAGGAAACCTTTTCCAATCTTCTTTGATTCTGGTGCCTTCCCTTTCTTGGTCCTTGTTTTTGAATCATTTCCGTTGACTCCATTTTTTTGTGACCATATTTGTGGTATTCTTGGCAAATATATTTGGAGTGGTTTGCCATTTCCTTCTCATATTTTACATATGTGGAAACTGAAGTAAAGATGGTCAAGTGCCTTGCCCAGGGTCACATAGCTACTTAAGTGTCTGAGGCTGGATTTGAACTCAGAAAGATAAGTCCAGACTCCAGGCCAGGAACTCTATCCAGTTTGCCACCTAGCTGTTCTTTTTTATCTTCAATTTATCCTATGCCTTGTTTGTACCAACCATAGTTGGTCCTATATAATTTTCTCCTTAAGAATGTTAAGAATAGGGACTATCTTGTGCCTTTCTTTGTATGCCCAGTGTTTACAAGAGTAGGAATTTAATAAATGCTCATTTTCCATACGTGTGTCTTTCTTCTCTAGCTTGTTAATATATCTAATATAAGGCTCGGGGCTTTCCTCGGAGCTCAGGTATTCTTATTTTAATAAATGACTCCATTGCCCACCATGGCAAGAATGGCATATCCATATTCCACAGCAGTAATCTTGTTTCTTCTGTAAAAAAATCTTGAAGATTGCCATTAGTCGTGGAACCTGGTTTTTACTGATACTAGTCCACAAGTGGAAGGACCAGAACCAAAGATGGTAAAGGCCAGATTCTAACAAAGTGAATATTTCTGTTGATAGTATTTTCTTCCCAGCCATCCTTTCAAAACATTTAGATTGACTGACTTTTTCCCCTTCCTTATTCTTTGTATATTCTCTATTAGTTGTCATGTTCCATTAACTCTAGCTCTTACATATCTGCCCACTTTTCCACTCTAGAGAATGTCCCCATTGTCTAGTTTTTTTGCATCTTTATCTTTTCCCTCTCTAGTCCATTCTTCACAGTGCTTCCAAAGTAATCTACTTAATGTATAAGTATGATCATATGACTGATCTGCTTAAAAATCTCCAATGCCTACTTTATCAAGTAAAAATGGCTCAGTCCTTTTACAATCTACCATCTTTCTAGGTTTTTGGCCATACTTACACACACACACACACACACACACACACACACACACACACACACACATATACATGGTTATATATCATTTTGGCTATATATATTTACATATTGTTATATATATTTGGATATATATATATTTATATATTGACTCTAATGGACAAGAGAAGAGTCAGAACACAGCTTTGAGCATCCACTGAAGCAATGACTATACAATAAATCAGGGTAGATAGTGGAAAAAATCCTCAACTTGTAGTCTAAAGATCATGGTTAAAATTTTGCACTTAGCCCTTACAGAAGTTATTTAAACTTTTCCAGGCTAGTGCTTTCTTAATTACATAATGAGGAATTTGAACTAGATGATCTCAAAGATCTTTTTCTATTCTCTATGATCCTACTCTCAATACAAATCAGTTAAGAAGAATAAAATGAACCATTAAAGGAGACAGAAAAGGGATACTTAGAAAATAATATGAAAACCAGGAAAAGAAAATGTCATAAAAGATGATGAAGATAGTTTTAAGAAAACAGAAGTAGTCAATAGCATTAAATGCTGCATAAAAGTTAAAGAATATGAGGACTAAGAAAATCCTACTAGATTTGCCATTTAAGAGATTACTGCTCCTCCCTGTCTAATAAAAAAAATAGACTTGACTTTGTTTTTAACTCTCTTTTATTAGCTATTTACTGATACAGTCTTGAAGAAGACTCACCAGAGGATGAGAACAGTCTTTGATCTAATCACTGTGTAAGAGTTAAACTAATATCAATAACTCCAAGTATCATATTTTATAAAGTTTATTAATAATCATTTGAAGTTGAAAGAAAACAAACTAAAAGAAATAGAAGTTCAAACCTAATTATCTATCAAAAAGTAAACCCATGTGAGTAAGTTCTCCTGCCTGCCTAAAAGCTCACTTCAGCCACTGCAATCAGGGGGAAAAGAGAGAGGCAGAGCTACACAAAACTTATATCCTCCCTAAGTTAGCACATAATGTGAGAAGGAACATGGAATGCTAGGAGAGAGAGAGTCCTGGGGAGCAGATTCTAATTACACAATCCCCCCTGTGATTCCAATGGAAAATGAACATATAAAAATATTCCAGATTTACATGCCTAGTTTCCCCATGGAATCAGTACACATAAACAACTTATATCTTTATTTTATATCTCTATAGATCTTCAACTAGAGGTACATACAATATTGTACTTTCTAAGGAGAAATTACAATAATTTGTAGATAAAAGAGAAAGAAAAAAGAAAGAAAAGAAAACTAATGATTGCTAGGTGCATTGACAAAAAGTCGATTTGGGGCAGTGCCCTTTGTCATAAGAGTTTACTTTCAAAATAAATGCATTCAACTCCCCACAGTTCAATTTCACTATATACCAAAGTTCATTCTGTTTCTTTTGGTGCAATGTGTGGTTTCTTCAGGCATCTTCATGGCACCTTCTCCAAAGAACTCACTTTCTTGATTTGGGGAGGTAGCAAGTTTCTTATCCTAAAATTACTCTCAAACAAGAAAGGATTTTTATAAATCTAGAATTTTATCCCCCCTTAAGTGTTGACAAACACACAGATCACCCCAGGATACATGACTGAGTTATGAAGTATGTGAATCAATTGTGTACAATTAAAAATCTGTTACCTTAAAAAAAGAACTACATAACTCAAGAGACCACTGACTTCCTGTCATTAAGTACTTCCTATATACAGAGGATAAAGGGCATGGGCTTTGGAGGCTCCCTCTCTCTGATGTAGAATCAGCATTGATGGTTCTGAGTTGGGTTGACTAAAAAATGGCTAACCAGCCATGGGCACGTGGTCTTTAGTTTGTATCTTCTTTATTCCTTGATTTCTAATGATCATTAATAAATCTATTAAAATATAATATTATTATTGAGATTTAATTTTAACTTTTACAATTGTTAAAAGGAAATAAGAAATAAACAAATACAGGCACTGAATTCAAGTGTTCTTTTCCCCCATTCTGATAGCTGCATTACTTCACTATTTGGAGGGGAACAAACTGAAACAGTTAATATCAATTCAGCAATGGAGTCTGAAATTTCACCTCCAGACTCTCCCCTCCCCAGTATCATCATCTATTTAGATTCCTTTGGTCACACCTCTGGTATGCTGGGCATAGTGTGGATTAACCCCATATTGGATGTGTTGTAAAGATTGGGCAGGCCAAAATGGCAAGGGGGTGTAGGGAGATGAATTTCCCCTCTGATTACTCAAGCAAGGAAAAGGGCACCCAGGAATAGTAGAAAGAAAAGACATTCTAAAACTTTGGTAATGCACTGCTCCATAGAGTAGGCCATGCTTGCAATTCTATTCCCTGTTCGTAGGTGGTACAACCCTACTATCCACTGGCTAAAGTTAAAATGTTTGGAAGAGTAACCTTCCTTCCCCTCCCCCCAGGGGTAAAAAATGCCAGGGTCCACATGACCCCTCACTCACCACCCCCACAACTAGGAGCATGAAAGTCCCCCAGAGTTAGTTTAAAATCAATTTTGGAGCTTAATGGGGGTAGGAGTAAGTGGGGCCCAGGATCTCCTGCTTACCGAATGCCCACGCTATGCTGCTGGGCTGCCTCTAGTCTAAAAAACCATTTCAAAACCATGTGTTGGGGGTAAGGGGAGTAGCCGGGCCAACAGGGGGCCAGCTACTTAGCTTCTCACACAGGGGAAATCTGTTGTGCTCAGGACAGCAGCAAGGAATGCAGTGGCCAGCAGGAGAGGAGGAGCAGAGGAGCAGCAGAGGCTTTTAAAACTAATCTGTCTTTAAAAACTCTTCTACAACTTAGAGCTGGGCCAGGGTCCTACAATTCCAGACTTCTGGTCACCACAATGTAAGATTTAAATTAATATTAATAACTCCAAGTATTATATTTTATAAAATTTATTAATAATCACTTGATATAGAAAGAAAATAAACTAAAAGAGATAGAAATTCAAACCTAATTATCTAACAAAAAATAAACCCACATGAGTAAGTTCTTCTGCCTGCCCCAAAGCTCACTTCAGCTGCTGTGATCAGGGGAAAGAGGGAGAGGCAGGGCTACACGAAACTTATATCCTCCCTAAGTTAGCACATAATGTGAGAAGGAACATGGAATGCTGGGAGAGAGTCTGGGGAACATATTCTAATTACACAACTGCCTCTTTTGCCCATCTCTTGAACTATTCAGTGACTATTTGGCTCTGATTCTGACCAGTTGCATAATTATCTTCATAAGTAAACTCTTACACTAATTATTAGAAGAGGAAAATACTATACACTTGTTTAGAGTTCCAACACAGGAGATAGGAATAGAGATAGTGTCTCTCTGCTAGCTTACTCTATCTAAATGCTGCTCTTCCCACTGGCCTTGTGCATTTAATGAAGGGGAGTGCAAGACTGAGAAATCTCTATGGGTGGGGGACAGTAATGGGAACTCACTGATTATTTCTTCTCTGTTAAAAGTAATTACCTTTGTTATGTAAGAACCTATCAATGAATCCATTAAAATTAGGTGTTATAGGAAGTCTGTTCCTTTCTTTCCCTTGTGCCAGGATTCTTTGCTTGTAATGCATAAATTAATCTGAAGTTGAATATCTATTTCCCTGATGTAGCAATCTGCCCTCTGAAAATTCATTCTGCAGCTATTGCTTTTTCACTCTCCAAGGTTTAGTCTGGAATAAGAGAAAAACTCTAGGAAAATGGTTTAAAAAATGGTGGTCCAAGCTAACTTGTTTCTTCTCTAAGTTTAAGAGGGTTTGATTCTTGATATGTTTATAGAGTAAATACTCTTGCTTTTACATGTTGGGTGAAGACCCAAGCATCACTATGAGATAAGGCATTATTAGTCTGCCTGAAGATTCTATCTGAGATAATGAAAGAAAGATTGACTGAAATCTAGACAAGTAATAACTAGAAGCTTGAGGTAGTCAAGAACAATGCAGAGATGGGTCAGCCCCACCAGAACCTACAAAAGGTTCACTTTCTGAATAGTGATGTGAGGGCAAACATTGCAGTTATTAGAATGCTGAGGAAGAAGCTTTGGGGATGATGGCAATATTCATACCCTAAGGAATAGAAGTTCAACTGTCTACTCTCCTTTGTGGTCCATATTTTGTGTAGTTACTGATGACTGAAAGAAAACAAGAAAACTTGTTAATTTTTTCAGGAATGTAACTTTGTTGGGTTGACAAGACCTTATTTGGGAAAAATGAGAATCAATTTAATGATAGTAAATGAAAAAGAGCCTATATCACAGTCTCTAACTACAGCACAGAGCCTACTTACTTTTCTAATTTATTTTAAATATTTTCCCTTCATAACATTTAAAATAGATTTATTCCAATGAAAATGTGAATTACATTAACATTTAACTTAAAAACAAGAACAAAAATACCCTATTCAAAAATCCTTCCCATTGTAAGTACCAGATACTCTTTTTAAAATTGACTGATTGAGTTAAAAGGGTGGAGCTCTCTAAGTAAGGATTTGTGAATTCTCTTACTTGATGACTAACAAAGAAGAAGTAGGGGTTTCTTGATTGATTAACTCAAAATGGACAAAGAGAATAAAGAATTCCCCTTCACACTAATCAATCAGATCTTCTTTTTATAGTTAGACATCCTTGGACCTTGACCTCATCTTCTTATGTAAATTTTGTTAATTTTTAGGAGCAAAGATTCTCCTGAGAAAAGCATAATCTACTGAAACTGGCAATAAGAGTCAGCAACCTTAACTCTAAAGAGGAAAATTTGGGCGGTTGGGAAAATCACTTAATTTCCCTTGGCCTCAGTTTCTTCAATTGCAAAATAATAATAACTAACATTTATATAACATTTAAAATTTGCAAAGTAATTGACATACATTGTCTCATTCATTCCCACAACAGCTCTGAGAGGTTAACGCTATTATTTCATCATTTTACAAATGAGGTAACAGAAGTTAAGAAAGCTTAAACCTAGACTTACACATCTAATAAGTGTTTGAGTGTCAGAGGAGAGCTGAGGTCTTCCTGACTTTACCAGTTATTTATCGGGAGCACCAAATGAAAAGAACTAAATCATTGACCCCTTTTGGCAGTCTAGTGAAGTTTATGAATTCTGGTGGTGAATTCTCTTGATTAAGAGAAATGGAATATCTAGGAAGAGGCATATCTATCATTCAGAGAAGGGATACAAGGTAGGAAGCCAAACTGAAAGGAAAAAAAAAAAGTTAACAACCCAAGGATGCTAAGGTAGGCTGCTTTTACTGATATTGATGATGAAATCAATTTCCTAGGGTTTTTATAATTTTTCAGGCCTGTTTAGAGTAAACAGCTGGATTCCATAGCAACTTAGGATAGATAAAACACCTTTCACAGGAGAGGGGTTGAAAAAGAAGGAATCAGCCAAGGGAAAAGGAGGGTTTCTGGGGGAATATTTGCAACACAGCAGCCAGGATTTATCCAAGACCAATAGCAAATAATTCTCATAATCGTGAACAAGATCATATACTTAATGGTATACTTGCATAGTCTCCTTAGTTTCAACTAATCATCAGATAATTTCTATATCATTAGTCCAACAAGATGTTTTGAAATGATTGTTTCCTGTTTTTCTGTCCCAACTCCTTCTTAGAATGTTTTTATATGAATAAAATAAAATATATAAGATAACAAAGGAAAACAATTACATTGAAATACAGTGTGTATATATAATGTGTATATGTATGAATGTATGTATATGTGTGTATATATGAATTGTTGTTTTTGTAGGTGAGCCATTTCAGTCATGTCCTGATCTTTTTTAAAAGTTTATTTATTTAATTAATTTAGAATATTTTTACATGGTTACATGATTCATGTTCTTTCTCTCCCCTCCTTTCACCCCCCCCCCCAATAGCCAGCAAACAATTTCACTGGGTTTTGAATGTGTGACTGATAAAGAACATTTTCTATAATATTAATATTTGTGCCAGCGTCATAATTTAGAGTCTACATCCCCAATCATATCACCATCAAAGCAAATGATCAAGCAATTGTTCTTCTTCTGTGTTTCCACTCCCACAGTTCTTTCTCTGGATGTAGATAGCATTCTTTCTCATAAGTCCCTTAGAATTGTCCTGGATCATTGCATTGCTGCTAGTAGAAAAGTTCATTACATTTGATTGTGCCATAGTGTATCCATCTCTGTGTACAATGTTCTCCTGGTTCTGCTCCTTTCACTCTGCATCAATTCTTAGAGGTCATTCCAGTTCACACAGAATTACTTCAGTTCATTATTCCTTTGAGCACAATAGTATTCCATCACCAACAGATACCACAATTTGTTGAGCCATTCCCCAATCTAAGGGCATCTTCGCATTTTCCATTTTTTTGCCACCACAAAGAATAGCTATAAATATTTTTGTACAAGTGTTTTTCCTTATGTTCTCTTTGGGGTATAAACGCAACAGAGGTTTGGCTTGATCAAAGGGCAGGCAGTCTTTTAATGCCCTTTGGGCATTGCTCCAAATTGTCTTCCAGAATGGTTGTATCAATTCACAACTCCACCAGCAACGCATTAATTTCCCTATTTTGCCAAGTCACCATCAACATTTATTACTTTCCTTTGCTGTTATGTTAGCTAATCTGCTAGGTGTGAAGTGGTAGCTTCACATAGCTGTTTTTATTTGCATTTCTCTAATCAGGAGGGATTTGTAACACTTTTTCATGTGCTTATTGATAGTTTTATTTCTTTATCTGAAAATTGACTATTCATGTCCCATGCCCAATTGATAAAATTGGAAAATGGTTTGATTTTTTGTACAATTGATTTAGCTCCTTATAAATTTGAGTAATTAGACCTTTGTCAGAGGTTTTTTTTATAAAGATTTTCCCCCAATTTGTTGCTTCTCTTCTAATTCTGGTTGCATTGGTTTTGTTTGTACAAAATCTTTTTAACTTAATGTAATCAAAATGATTCATTGTACATTTTTGTAATATTGTCTAGCTCTTGCTTGGTCTTAAAATCTTTCCTTTCCCATTGTTGTGACAGGTATACTATTCTATGTTCACCTAATTTACTTATAGTTTCTTTTATATTTAAATCATTCACCCATTTTGAATTTATCTTGGTGTAGGGTGTGAGATGCTGATCTAAACCTAATCTTTCCCATACTATTTTCCTATTGCCCCAGCAGTTTTTGTCAAATAGTGGGGTTTTGTCCCCAAAACTGGGATCTTTGGGTTTATTGTACACTATCTTGCTGAGGTCATTTACCCCACTGATCCTTCCTCTTGTCTCTTAACCAGTACCATATTGTTTTGATGATCATTGCTTTATAGTACAGTTTAAGATCTGGTACTGTTAGGTTCCCATTCTTCACATTTTGTTTTATTATTTCCCTTGATATTCTTGATCTTTTGTTCTTCTAAAGGAACATTGTTATAATTTTTCCTAGTTAAGTAAAAAAGTTTCTTGGTAGTTTGATAGGTATGGCATTGAATAAGTAAATGAATTTGGACAGGATTGTTATTTTTATTATGTTAGCTTGACCTACCCATGAGCAATTAATGTTTTTCCAATTGTTTAGATCTATTTTTAATTTTGTGGAAGGAGTTTTATAGTTGTGTTCATACAATTTCTATGTTTGTCTTGGCAGATAGATTCCTAAATATTTTATATTGTCTAGGGTGATTTTAAATGGAATTTCTCTTTCTAACTCTTGCTGCTGAGATGTGTTGGAAATATATAGAAATGCTAATGATTTATGTGGGTTTATTTTGTATCCTGCAACTTTGCTAAAGTTGTTTATTATTTCCACTAGCTTTTTAGTGGAATTCTTCTCTATGATTCTTTAAGTAGATCATATCATCTGCAAAGAGTGATAGCTTGGTCTCCTCATTGCCTATTTTAATATCTTCAATTTCTTTTTCTTCTCTGATTTCTACTGTTAGTATCTCTAGTAAAATGATAAATAATGGAGGTGATAATGGGCATCCTTGTTTCACTCCTGATCTTATTGGGAAGGCTTCTAATTTATCCCCATTGCAGATGATGCTTGCTGATGGTTTAAATATATATGGTTTATTATTTTTAGGAAAGGACCTATTCCTATACTTTCTAGTGTTTTCAATAGAAATGAGTGTTGTAGTTTGTCAAAGGCCTTTTCTACATCTATTGAGATAATCATGTGATTTCTGTTGGTTTGGTTGTTGACATGGTCAATTATGTGGATGGTTTCCTAATAGTAAACCATCCTTGTATTTCTGGTATAAATCCCACCTCATCATAGTGAATAACTCTTGCGATCATTTGCTAGAGTCTTTTTGCTAGTACTCTATTTAAGAATTTTGCATTTATGTTCATTAAGGAGATTGGTCTGTAGTTTTTTTCTCTGTTTTGGTCTGCCTGGCTTTGGAATCAGTACCATATTTGTGTCACAAAAGGAATTTGGTAGAACTCCTTCTTTGCTTATTATGTCAAATAGTTTTTATAGTATTGGGATTAGTTGTTCTTTAAATGTTTGGTAGAGCTCCTTCACTGATCTGATTTTGATTTTTGTCTTTTTGAGGCATTTTATATCAATCAGTGGTGAGAAGAAGACCCTTGCTTCTACTCTTAGGCCATCTTAGCCCGGAAGTCCCATTTCCAATTCTTCATGACTGCATTTCTAGTTTTCTCAGCAAAAATACTAGAGTGGTTTGCCATTTTCTTCTTTAGCTCATTTTACAGATGAGGAAACTAAAGCAAACAATTTTCAGCAATTTTCCTAGGATCATACAACTACTGAGCATCTGAGGTCAGATTTGAACTTAGGAAGATACTAGCTGATGTATATGTATATGTTTGTGTGGTGTGTATGTGTGTGGGTTACATATCTCTATCTATGTACATAGATGTTCAGATGAAAAACTCCTAGGAGATGGGATATGAGATCCCTTCCAGTTGAACTGCCCATAGTACAGTTAAAATGCTTTGTTGAGGCAGGTGGTACTATGATTCAGAGAAGACATGAGAGTGGTCTAGTCTGTACCAGTCCAGAATCAATCTTTCCTATGAAGCTACTACCTGTGTTACCTTGTACAATTCACTTAATTTCTTTCACTGCAAAATGAAGGAATTAGAGTAGATGGTTTCTGAGATCCCTTCAGCACTAGATGAATGAACCTTTATATATATTTTGGCTTATTTTGCCCTGTCTAAAACATGACTAGCTTTATAGATACTTTGATGCACTGTACTTCTCTAGAAAAATATTTTATTTCCAGTGAGAATCTTAATTCTTGAGTTCACTACAGTGTAAAAGTTGTACATACTATCCAATTAGAACGTTTACATGGCCTACCTCAGATGCCCTACCTCCTTCATGAAGTCTTCTATGATTCCTCCTCTTTCCTTCCAGCTTAAAGTGATTTAGCCCTCTTCATATTTCTTAAAGCACTGGACCTTTCCTTTCCACATGTAAGAGTGGTGAGAAGGTTCTCAATGTGATGATTTCCTTAATCAGCCTGATAAGACTATAAGACATGGATCTGCATTTGGAGAAATCCAAGGAAGTACTTTCCCATCTCTATAGGAGCCCTGATTAAAGGGTATAGATAGACATGATCAATGATACAGGTAAAACCCAATGGAATGCTTGTAGGCTTTGGGGGGGCAGGGAAAAGGGAAGGGAAAGAACATGAATCATGTAACTATTGGAAAACATTCTAAATAAATTAATTAAATAAATAAAGTTTAAAAAAGAGAGAATATCGACAATTCTTGTGACAAGGATTGCCTCTAAGATGACTAATTGATTGGAACTTGGGGGTGAATAGACTTCATCACAGCAGCCCCACTCTCTGAACCAGGGTGGGCAAACGAATGCCTGAGGGCCAGATCTGGCAGAATGCCTATTTCTGTACATAAAAATAACAAAACGATTATCACAGCTTTATAAAAACAGGGTAAAATTTGGCCTGCAGGTGGTACTTTGCCCACCCCTGTTCTGTTCTATAAAAAGTGAATCATGGGAACAGCTCTCTCTCTTTCCTCCTCCTCCCTGTTTTTTACCTTTCCCATTTCTTCCACCCCAACCTGGCCTTTTTTCTCTTCCAGCCTTCCTTAAGAACATGTATAGTTAAGGGGTTAGGAGGATAAGATGATGGTGGTCTTTGACAGAAGCACATGACAGAAGTAATGTTGCTTAAAGTGCCTGAGAAAATGCTTCCTGGGGGGTATTTTTTAATTCTAGCTCCTGGTTACTGAATGCAGGGGACAGTGGTATTCTAGAATCATGCCTTCAAGATAAAGAAGATTTTCTGGATTTCTATCCTAGGGAAACTATAAGTTCAAGAAAGATCAACTTCAAGAATTTGGGAACTTTCTAGAGAAAAGAAAGGAAATTTTTTCTGATGCAGCATGCCCATGAGAAATAAGAACAGCCCTATAGTTACTGCAAAGTGCCTTATTCAGAGAAGTGGATTAGTGTCATGCTCAGATATATCTGAGAGTCACTTGGTAGAGGAAAGTCTTAGTAAAGCAAGATAATTCCTCCACTTTTGCAGGTAGTCACTTGCTTTGCAATTTATACAGTAATTTTTAAGAATTAGTTGCCTGGGACACAGCCAAGGACATGGTCAGTATATGTCAGAAGCAGATCTTGAACCCAGATTCCTTGAATATGAAAATCTCTATCTACTATACCATACTAGAATACTTCTGTATTTTATTTGCTCCTTTTGAATAAAATCAAGAGAAAAAAAATATTTTCCCTTTATAATTTCCTAGGAATATTTTTTTCTTCATCCTGTATAACTTTTACCTTTTTCTTTTTCTTCTTTGATATAACCACCAAAGTTTCCAGAAGAGCTCTTTATAAGCTTCCAGAATACCAATGCTATTTTCACTTAAGGGAGGAGACCTCATTTCACTTGAAGGGCTATGCATGTGTGTGTTGATTTTTTTTAAAACCCTTACCTTCTGTCCTAGAACAAGTCCACAGTATTGGTTCTAAAGCAAAAGTAGTAAAGGCTAGGCAATAGTGATTAAATGACTTGCCTAGGGTCACACAGTCAGGAAGTGGCTGAGGCCATATTTTAACTCAGGACCTCCTGTCTCTAGTCCTGACTCAATTTTCTGAGCCACCCAGCTGCCCCCTATGTGTTAATTTTTTATTTGGTTCTTTCATTTAATCAGAATAGAGATCTTACTCTTCCACTAATGCAAATCAGTCATTCTCTATAAGTTTTAATCATATTTATTTTGAATCTTTACTTTCTGCCCTAGTAATAATTCTAAGAAAGATCTAGGCAGACAAGAAACTTGCCTAGGGTCAAACAACTAGGAAAAATCTGAGGCCTGATTTAAACCCAGGTCCTCCCTACTCCTAGTCTGGAGTTCTATCTATTGTAAGGCTTTGCTGTCCCAATTTATAGCCTAAAGTTGCCTGGGATTTGAGTTGTAAATTGTTCATGAACAACCCAGGTTTCCTGAATCCCAAGCTATTAATCCTCTCTATCCAGTATACTATCCTGCCAATCATGAAATGAATGGCTATAGTTGCAAAATTGCAGCAGATTTCAAATTCTATTGTCACTTGATTCTGCTTTATTAGGAATTATTTTTCATAAAAAACAGGATGTGCTGCTTTTTCAATAAGAAAATAAACTAGCAACTAATACTCCCTAGTCTAGTTCATCTGTTCCCTTTTTGTTGTTCAGTTGTATTCCACACCTCATGACCCCATTATAGTTTTCTTGGCAGAGATCCTGGAGTAATTTGCCATTATCTTTCCCAGTTCATTTTACAAATGAGGAAACTGAGGTAAACAGGGTTAAATGACTCACTCAGGATCATGTAGCTAGTGTCTGAGGTCATATTTGAAAGCAGGAAGACTCATCTTTCTGACTTTAGGCCCAAGACTTTATTCACTATACCACCTAGATGGCCTTTCTATTCCCTTTACCCCTTTTTCTAATCTGTGTCCCTTCCCCCACTCTTGCTTCTAATTGGCCAAAGGGTGGTAAAGGTCTAGTTGTAGTGACAATGATAATGATAAATATGATCTGCAGTTTATTTCCAAGAAAATCTTCTGTTTAAACATTTTTAAAGGCCAATTGAAATTCCAGAATTTTGATAGATTTTGTTTTGCTGTCCTGGGCAAAATGTAATCTTTGAAGAAAAAATATAAGTACATCCACTGAAGAATCAAGTCAAAAGAGATAAGGTAGGTATTCAGATGCTTTCTCTCTTACCAATCTCTTCTTTATGTTTTCAGGGTGTTATTTGTGCTTTTTGCTTTTTAATTATCTATAGAGACCTCTAAATCTATTTAGACTGGCAAAAACAAGTGTTAATTTAATCTTAATAAGATGGAATGTTGATTTTCATTTCAGAGTATTGATAACAGGCCTTTAAACTCTGATTAAGAGGACAAGGAAAGAGTATCTACATCTGTCTCAGAAATGGATAATCAGTGGCTCAACAATAAAACTCCTAAGATTTTTAGCTTTGGAAAAGAGGCATTTTTTTCCCCTAAAGAATACCTCACATAATGCTTCACTCTCCCATTCTTTATTTGCATTTGCTAGGCCCCCCCTTTTTTATTGCAAATAGGATTCTAAATCTTACTTTAGAAATGAAAATTGCACTATGTGTGAGGGCATGTGCAAGAGAAGCTATCAATAACGTTAGTTATGAAAACCTGATCATAAGTGTTTTTAGTCCATTAGCCATTCAGCTTTATTTATGTTCCCTTTCAGGCAGGATTTGAAGCCAATATGGAAAAGATGAAGTTTGGAAGAAGAGCAACACAAGATGGTATAAAACACTGTCACCATTTTTCATGCTAGAAAATATTTCTTTCCTTTTTCTTTCTCTTTCAACACAGCCTAACAATAAGTTACCCCCAGGGGACAGAAAGCATGATTGGAAGTTGGGCTAAGGGGAGATACTATTCATGCTTTTTTGTCATGATTTAACTTCGCCACTTTTAAAAAATACAACCAAATCAAAGCCATCTACTAATTATAATTACCATAAATATATCTCTATGGAATGAATGTTTTTACTGATGCCTTTGTTTTTATATCATGAAACATTATCATAGTCATTTTATATCACAATAATTTTCAGCTTCAATACATTGTTTATTGATTACTTGCTTAATAATCATCACTAGCATTTATATAAATGTTATCAAATTCATATAAATATTTTAAAGTTTGCAAAGTGCTTTATGTGTGTTAAATCATTTTATCCTCTCAACAAACCTGTGATGTAGGTGTCATGTTCATCATTATTTTATAGGTGGGGGAATGAGACCCAGAGACATTAAATGACTTGCCCAGTGCATTTCTGAGGTAGATTTCGAATTTAAGTGTTTCTGACTTCTAGTCCAGAGCTCTATCCATTTCACCACCATTTCCTTTTAGCAAAGGAAAATGTTGAATACAAACAGACACTTAGATTGCTCTTACAGTGTAGACAAGCATTCTATCTGAGTAGCCCCTCCAGCTCCCAGTCATATGAAAGAAATACATTTCATTCCTGTCTGTTGTTGTTGGATTTCCCCCCCTCAACCCCCCCCCCCCATTACTAGATTGACTACTTTTGGTGATCTTTTAATTTATATTGTTGTGCTCCCTGCCTATTTTACTCTCTAAGTTCATACAAATCTTTCCATGTTTCTCCTAGTTCCTTACCTATGTGGAGTTTTGAAATTGTTAATTTTTCATTCAATTTCTAATAAAAAGCATATCAATTTGCAATTTATTAGTAAAAACCTACAGGCTCTTATTTGTTATCTTCTAAATAACACACAACATGAGCCACTGAGTTTTAAAGGTAAGAATGTTTCTTATGACTTTGGTGGCATACGGTTCCTGTCTTCTAGGGAGATTTTTGGTATATAGTTACAGCTTTATTGAATCCCTGAAGCCACTGTTTGATGCCATTGAACTTAAAGGTTGCATGGTTGGGATTTGAACTGTCAGTTTGGGGCTTGTCTTGATGCATCATCAGGCCATGGGTAACAGTGACTGTGGAAGTCATTACCAGTTCATATAATGCCCAAGGAAAAAGTATGATGGAAATAGAGAAGAGGATAGAAAATGTCTCATCCAATCTAGCTTCAATTTTTTATAGCAAGCTTTATTGATGTCATTTCTTTTTCATCATGATTATTTCTGATTACACTTCCTTTCCTTAACCCCCTTAGCCCTCCCTGTAACAAAAGAAAAATGAACAAAAAGAGAAAATAGATACAGATAACAGTGACAATGTACAGTTACAGTGAAAGTGAAAATATAATGGTAGCAATTCTGCCTTTGTGGAGAAGAAGGGAGTTATGTTCTATTCTTCTTCTTTTAAAAAAAAAATACCCTTATTTTCTTAGGAACTATTCTAAGACAAAATGGCACAGGAACCATTTTAAGGCAGAATAGCAAAGGCTAGGTCATGGGGGTTTAGTGACTTGCCCAGGGTCACACAGCTAGAAAATATCTGAGGCCAGGTTTGAAACCAAGTGATTTCAACTTCAGGTCTGATACTCTATCCTCTGAGTCACATTCTGCCCAAAGACCTAGACTGATTATTACACTTCTTAATACCTTCCATTTTCTTTCTTTCTTTCTTTCTTTCTTTCTTTCTTTCTTTCTTTCTTTCTTTCTTTCTTTCTTTCTTTCTTTCTTTCTTTCTTTCTTTCTTTCTTTCTTTCTTTCTTTCTTTCTTTCTTTCTTTCTTTCTTTCTTTCTTTCTTTCTTTCTTTCTTTCTTTCTTTCTTTCTTTCTTTCTTTCTTTCCTTCCTTCCTTCCTTCCTTCCTTCCTTCCTTTCCTATTTTTTCATAGGGTAGAATATATTTTATTCAAAGGGAATCTTTAAGGAAAATTCAAATGTTTAGTCTTCTATCCAAATCAAGTTAGCCATGTTTGAACTGGATTGGACCCAAAGCTGCAGCTGAGTTTTGTGCCCATGGTAATGCATCTATAACTTCAGAATTCATTTCTAGTAGAGATAGTATGGACCCCATCTCTTAAAGCTTCATTTAGATCCAAATGAACAGTGAACTCTGGGCTCCAAGAGTCACCTAGTCCTTCTCTGTGGAATCACTTCTAATTGAATGTTAAGATCAAAGTTTAAGTTTATAAGAAAGGAAAACAAGTGCAGATAAATAGTTATTATCTGACACCCTTATGAAAATTCATGACCTGCAGCTTTCTGAGAGACCTTATAAGAATTCTAATTGTGAAGTATGCAAAACTATTAAATGGTGAGCTCGCTTCAGTCTCTTGATAAGAAGTGAGTTAAATAATTGTCCTGTTTAACTTGTGCTTGTTAACCTTTAAGGTCAACTAGTTTGAACATACGTTTAATGAAATCTTGGAGCCAGAATTTATGAGACTGCTGCTGAATGTTAAATTGGACAATTTACATAAGCAGGACATTAACCTTCTGAGCACTAAATAGCATTTTAGCACTTAGCCGCTGGGGACAATAAGGGACATGTTCTATATATTTGTGATTAGCTTGCCTGGAAACTCTCATGATGACCAATTGGCCTACCAAGTTTAGCAGCATAATTAAATGAATGGACTCAGCCTAAGTAAATTATCAGTGCTGTGTACAGTATATCATTATAGTCCTAAGGAAAAAAAAGATATGAATAATTTAATATTCCATTACTAATTTATCAATGCTAAGTGACTGAGAGGAGGCTCTTTGTAGTTCGTTGTTTTAAATTTGATATTTGATTTACTGCTCATATGATTAAACTTGAACCTATTTCATTTCTTTATCAGAAATTTATAGTAGCAGTAATTCTCTTCTTCATGGGGAGAGAGAGAGGCTTTTTTGGTTTTGTTTTGTTTTGTTTTTGCTTTTCCTCCCTGCTCTGGTGAAATAGAAAACACTAATTACTGGGCCTGGCTGAACAGGTAAATTAGCCATTTGGCATAACGGGGTGTAGGTGGTTCCTTTTGTTTAGCAGACTTCATATAAGTGGAAGGCACAAATTTTTTGTAGCATTCATGATGCATTGCAAAAGCAACTGTTACAATTATTGTTAGAGATCAAGCTTAAGAAGTTAAATTGTTCTTTAGCTTGGAGTACTTCTAGTGCTGCTTTCAGACAAACCCATTGGGCTGCTTGTCCATTTATTTAGGGTTTGATTCGTGGATTCGATTTAAGATTAGGCTTTTAAGGAACTAAATGTTTATTTAGAAATGCTGATGATATCCAATGAGGAGTATAGTCTAATGTGAGATAATGGCTTAGTAGGTTGTGAAATGGGGATTTGACTTATTAAACATGTATACAGGAGGGACAAATGTTGGACTTTTAGAACTGAAATCAACTCACCCTCTTAATATTGTGCTTTAAACAATGTCATGGCAGATATAAAGTAAATAGGAAAAATGGTTTGGTTTAAGTATAATACACAGTCTATAATTTAAGAAGATATAACAAAATAAAAATTGCAGTATAAAGTAATTTAAAATGCCACAAATATAAAGTTGTCAAGTATAATAGACTGATATTTCTTTTTGTCAAGTATAATAGACTGATATTTCTTTTCCTTCATTTTCTTCTCTCCCTCCCTCTCTTTGCCTCTTCTTTCCTTCCTTCCTTCCTTCCTTCCTTCCTTCCTTCCTTCCTTCCTTCCTTCCTTCCTTCCTTCCTTCCTTCCTTCCTTCCTTCCTTCCTTCCTTCCTTCCTTCCTCTCTTTATTTCCTTCTTGAATTTCACTAATTTGGAGAAAAATCAGTGAAAAATTCAAGTTACAAGTAAACTTTTTTTGTAAAGAAAACCTTGCAGGACAACCATACTGATTACAATGATATTTTGCTCAAATTAGTACACTACTAGACTACTACTATCACATTCCAGACCACAAGATCTGCAGATTGAAAATGGACTGGAGTTAGAATGGAAATAAGTTTACAAATACAGATGTTGTGGAGAACAGTCCAATCAATATCATCAATTGATTCTTTGGTTGTCAGATCACAGTACGTTGCATGAAAAGTCTATCTTACCTGGATTTGGTCATTTTGAAGTCTCAAATGACCTGATTGGATTCACCATTTTGTGATTTATCAGTCCTCTACTCATTACTTCACTAACATATCTCAAAGAATTAAGATGACTTAAGACTATTTGAATCAATGGTGTATAGAAATATGACCTAAATATTATAATTACTACCTGAGATTATTACGAGATACATAGTCTGAAACTATTCAAATTAAATAGTACTTTTCAAATCAGTCCTCATATAATAATGTAGTAAAGCAATTAATTACTAATTGCCTCTTTCCTATATGTTGCCAGTGTATCTTAACAATTGATTTCACAGTTGAAGAAGGCCATTAAATAAATATTTCAGTAAAATAAATTATATGATCTCCTTCCCTTCTTTATAGGTCTAGAGTACTCTGTTTGGAATATTGCATATACAGTCAGGCTTGGTTGATGGATTGATTGATTATACCAATCTAATTTTTCTTCTTTCTTTAAAAAAATTCTTTGTTATGGATTGCTGGATAGGTGTGGTCAAAGAAAGACGTTCATAAATGAAAGTTATATTAATAATAAGAGCAATACCAATAATCACAGCATTTTAAAACTTTGTAAAGCACTTCACATATATTATCTTATTTGATCTTCCCAACAACATTCAAAGGCAGGTGCTATTATCTTACATACATATCAGGAAAATGAGGCTGAGAGGTTTTAAGACTTGTCCAGGGTCACACAGTAATGATGTGAATCAGAATTCAAACTTAGAACTTCTTGACTTCAAATCCAGTATTCTATTTACTATACAATCTAAGTATTTTAAAAATATAGCCTTTTTAAAAACTAATAACAATAATAATAAATACTATGAATGTATATTTCCTGTAGTTTGATGAAAAATTACTAATGCTTCCCTCTTATTTTAATTTTAGAGAAGAAATGTGGCAGAAGTGAAATTAGGTTAATTATGTATGTAACACCTAGACTTTCAGAATGCTGGTAGCACTATCTCAAAATTCTAGTTCTATGCCATCCTTAATCTCAAGACTGAATGATTGTTTTTTTTTTTTTAAGTCCAATACACCTGTTAAGGTACCAAACCTAGATTTGCATGTCTTTGAGAACTGTCTGGCTTTGTGTGTCTCTTTTGAAAAGTTTACCACAAAGCATCTATCTTTATGGCTAGATCTATTCCAATCCAATCCAATAAACATTTATTAAGTACCTATGAAATTCTAGGCAATGCTCTAAAGCCCTGAAGATATAGTTAATACCAACAACATTCCCTGCCCTCAACAAATTTAGACTCTAAAGAGAGATACAATTCACAAAACGAGGCAGGAAAAGCAGAGAAGTAGAGATGGGACACCCCATATGAGACTCAGCACAGGGACAAATTGTTCCATGAAGTTGAAACTAGATAGGGCAGTAATGCAAGACAGTGATCTGAAAATCCATTTTCTGCCCTCTATAAATGAAAGCAATGGGAGGAGTTTTACACTTCACCCTCCATCCCTCCAAACAGAGGAGAAAAGAGACTGAAGAAAGAGAAGAAGCAGACTCCTGCTGAAGTTTGAGTTAGCATTATGGTAGTAAATTTAGAAGTGATGAGGTTATCTTGGGAGGAGCATCTTGTTCTCTGGGGCCCAAATCAGGAAGCAGATCCAAAGTGGAATAGATTTCTCAGGAGACATTAGAATGAAGCAGATTGAGACTTGGATATGCTCAAGAAGCTTGGGTAAACATATAGTGATGAGGCCAGAGGCATCAATGTTCTTTGGTTACAAAAGGGACTTCCTTTTACTCCAGAGATGTATAGAACTTATACACATTATTGGTCTTTCCTTCCCTCACCCCTTTCTGTCATAGGCACCTGCTTAGTATAACGAAGTTCAGTTCTCCTAAGTATAATGAGAGGTACATTACATTTGAAGAACTCTGCCTGACAACAAGCTCTAGTTCTGGATTTTTTTTTCTTTTCAATACTGCATAGTGATTTCAGCTTTGCTCCTTTAATCTAGCCATGCTGATATTATCAAGTAATCCTCCTTTTTGGTTAATGATTTATTGATGCCCATTTGCTTTTTTTTTAATATCACAGCCACTTTCTAATGACCTTCTCCATTTCATTGTGGAATTCATCTTTGTTATAAAATAGTGAAGAAAAACAAATCAACCCATTGATGTTGTCGGAAAGTCCAAGCCTCATTCCACATTTACTATTGGTTCTCTTTCAAAAGGCCTATGAGAGGCATGTTTCATCATCAATTCTCTAAAAGTCATGAATGGACACTTCATTGATCAGAATTCTTAAATCTTTCAGTGTTGTTTCCCTTTATATAGTTATGGAGATCAGGTAGATCATTTTTTTTTAAACTTCATCCTGAATCAGTTTCTCTGAATATTTTCTATTCATTTTTTCATAAGGTATTAATGTTTCATTACATTCTTTTTTTAACCTTTTCCTTCTGTTTTAGAATAAATACTAAGTATTAGTTTCAAGGCAGAAGATTGTAAAGGCTAGGCAATTAAGGTTAAGTGATATACGCAGGGTCACAAAACTAGGAAGTGCCTGAGATCAAATTTGAACCCAGGACTTCTGGTTCTTTACCCACTGAACTACCTAGCTACCCCATCTCATTATATTCTTAAGACATCACATTCATATTATATGATTTTTTCCCCAACCATTTCTAAGTTGATGGGAACCCACTTTTCTTCCAGAGGAAATTTCTTCTTATCAAGTCAGTTTTCACTTGACATACCATATACCTACACATCTTTTCCTTCTCCACCCCACTACGCACCATCCTTTGCTTCTGGACAGTACATCCACCAATGTATTGTGCTTTTACAAGTTTCTGCCTTTAGGAGTTATCAAGGAGAAGAAACTGTGATATATATCCTGGTTTAGTAGAGACCATGGCCTTTGATCTTCAAATCCCATCTTTTCCACTAACTACCTTTGTAACCTTCAAAAATTTAATGAATTTCACTGAGCTTCATTTTCTTCATGTGTAAAATGAGGAAGTTAGACTAGATGATTTTTACAGCCCCTTTTATCACAAACAAATATGACCTTATGATACTAAAATATGCAACATTTATCAATCTAGAGTAGAAGAAAAAAACTGTGGGATATAATAAGTTTTCTCTCTGTTCCACCTCAGGCAGCTCTTTTGGGGCTTGGGGTAAGAAGTATTTTGTCATTGTGGTGCTCCAAGGTCTGATAAAGTCCATCTCTTTGACCTCATGGATTTGGACCTGCTGTACAAGTGCTGGTATTGAGGAAATGGTCTCATCCAGTTCCATCTGGTTTGTATTAATGATTGATGTATCAGTAACTGGTCTGCAAAAATGATCACTTCTCTGTAGAGAAAGACTATAGATGAGAATTGAACTTCAAGATAGTGGGGACCCAAAGACAATTGAAAATTAGGGAGCTCAGAGCAACAGTTTGGAGGTTTTTTTTTGTTTGTTTATTTTGTTCATTCTGTTAATAAATCTATCCAATTATATTTTAAGCCTTAATGTTTATAGAAGGAGCATGGAGCAGTACTCTTAGAAATACGGAGCCAAAATTAAGCTTTCTTATGGACTAGAACCCTTGGTGGGAATTTGGCCATAAAGAGTGCTATTATTTAGAGACCACAAAGATTTGACCCCAATCTCTATAAGCTCAGAATTAATGTTCTGAGACATGATTATACACTAGAGCCTCTCCTAGGTGTTTGTGTACAGCAAGAAGAAGAAGTTCTTTTCAAATGTAGATGTTTACATCTCATTTAACAAAGAATTGATGGTTATAGACAAAGGAAGAGACTTTTTGCTTGGGGGACCAAAATTTAAGCTTATGTGATGGACAAAAAATTAAAAAGCTCTGATAATTATTGACTTTTTCTTGTAGCAGTTCTAGATTATCTATTATGAGGAAGATATGTGCTAGAATAAATTGTTATTCCCACTTTCTCCTCTTTCCCAAGCAGGAGTTTGGTTCTCCTTCCTCAAAAGGAGTCATTTTTAGTTCAAGGAATACAAACTAATTTTAATATAACCCATTTCAAAACATAATAGGGAAGAAAAAGTCACTGCAAACAAAAAAATCCACACAAATCCCTTAAGATTACAGAAAACAGAGTTTTTGAATCAGTTTCGGTTTTGTATTTTCTAGGCCACTAGTCTCCTGCATTAGGGTCAGCAATCAAGGCTTAACTGTATCATGAATGGTCTGCCTCCTTTCTATGCTAAATGCTTTGAAAATTCCCACAGGATTAAGGTAATTCATATGCCTGCAGATTAAGTATTTTTCACTTAAAATATTTTCTTCCTTGCTTCAATCTTTCCTCCTTTTCTTTTCCACCCCAACCCCTTTTCCTTTCACTCTCTTGTGAATGGATTTATTGACTTGAAATGTAATTTTGTAGTGATTTTGCCGAAAGAATAACTATCTAAATAGGTAGAGGATGGTAGCAAAATACCAATTTTGCCAATCTCGAGCTCCCTCTAAAGGTTACTATATTCATCCACTTAAATTGTGCTTATCCCCTTTGCCTTAGTCCATTAGCTCTATTGCTTTCCAGACACTAGGGGGATATTAGTCTCAGAACACCTTATAAATGGAACTAATGGCTTCATGGCCCTCTTATGCTCTTATTGGCCAGGAAATTCTTAGAGCTGCTTTTCATAAAAGAGTTGAAGGCCCAATGCTTTATTGGAGAAGTTTCCTTGCCCCCTATTTACTTCTTTCCAACCTTCTCATTCTTGGAATCATTTATTTGGTTTAGTGAGGATTAGGTTATATTACTCCCAATCAACATCTGAGTGCATCTCTCTCTCTCTCTCTCTCTCTCTCTCTATATATATATATATATATATATATGTGTGTGTGTGTGTGTGTGTGTGTGTATGTATACATATATGTGTGTGTGTGTGTGTGTGTGTATCCATCAGGGCAATCTCAAAGAATCTGAGAAATGGATGTGCCAGTGTAGTCATCTAAAGTGATTTGAAACATACTTTTAACTTTATTGTAACTATCACAGGCCTTTTTAAGGAACAAGTTTCCTGTTAAGTGGGAAGAAAAAAGAAATTTCTTTGACATGTTTTCTACCCAGCTCTCTTCAATATAATCTCTTTCATTGCTTTGGTAAGTCAATCACACTAACAGGTACCAGTTATTTTGTGCCTGCCTTGGGCTAAATAGAGCAAGTGACAGAAACACTTTCAGGTTGTCATGTATTAATGTAAAATACCCCCAGACCTCTCTGCTTATTCATCTTCATCTAGTTGACTAATGCTTTTCCCATGTTGTTACATGTTGGTAAATTAAAGAAGCCTTCCAGACAGTTCTGTCAACAGTTTACTGAAACGTACCTCATTAGTGAGGTTCAGCTGTCACATGATTGTAACTTAATCCTATTGAATTATCACTCAAAAATGCCTAAGTGCCAGGTTTTTGTACACCGGGTAGAAGGTTTGCTAGGAACATTGTCACATTCTCTGTTGATGAAAGAGGAAACAAGTGAAAAATATGCGTTATTTTTTCCCCTTCCACAGTTGACTTGAGTCAACTCCTGAATAGAATATTATATTGCTGGATAGGTCAAAAACATCCCCATGGAAATTTGCTTTTCAAATCTAAACTGTAAAGAGGGGACACTGCTTGGAATTGACTTCACCTCCCCCTCTCCCCACCTATCATCAGCAAATGGAATCAATTCTAGGACCAGGAAGACATTAATTCATCGAATTCATGCATGGAATTTCTATGCTTTTAACAGAAATCTTTGTTATCATGCATTATTTATGAACTATTGCAAGTCATACAGTGCTTCACAAAAGGCAAGATATGATAATGTTATTTTTTAAAATGAGCATGCATGTTTTGTTCTTAAAATAATTTGGTTCTAATATAAGATGTGTCAATTCACCAAAAAAGATAAGTAACTCTAAATAATGAATTTATGCAATAAGAGTACACAATTAAACCTGCTCACATTTTTTATCTCTTAATGATCCAGATTTTTGCCCTGAAGACGTCAATAATCAAGTATTAGTGTAACCCTCTGTTTCTAGATGGGAGCAGTATAGGAAGTCAAGAATAGAATTTTGATCATGTAGTATTTTCAAAATGGCACAAATGAAAAGGGAAAGACATAGTACTGGAGGGGAGAACAGGGGTGCAAAGTGTCAAAAAAGGAATTGGAAAAGATATACCAAACAATAGCTAGGTCAGGAATTAGGGGAAATTCGGCCAAACCAGGATCAATTTTGTGTGTGTGTGCAAATGGAAGAGTTGTTTGCTCAAAGAATAGTGGCAGCTTTCTGTCTTTTTATCCTTTTTGTCGACACAAGGTTGATGAATCTTAGCTGGAATTGAGAGTTATGACACACATATTAAATAATCTAACCTGGTAGAAGTCAGAGATGTTTTAGCTACTAAAATAGATGAAAGAACATTTACAGACTTATCCAGATAAATGACAAAATTGAACACCTACTTCTCTCACATATTTGGAGTTATATCCATCCAGTATTGGCTTTTAATCGGATCTGATGAATTTTCCATTGCTAATCTACACAAGTGTTATTTGACTAGTCAACCAGCATTTATTATGTGCTTGATATGTTCCAAGAATTCTGCTAAGCTCTTTTGGTAACCTGGAAACATGAGGATTGTTGCTTACTAGAATTTATAAATTATTAGCTTTGGGAATTTGAAACCATGGAAAATTTTAGTTTCTTTCTTAAAGTGTTTATACCTGGCTCCAAAATGTGCATTTTGTCCAGTGTCACACAGTCTAAGGATGATGAAATAGGACCCTGTAGCTTTTGGAGGTCTGGCTCATGCCCCTGTGATAGCATTCTTGACCTTACCTGCTCTATATGCTTTTATGGGTTTTAGGACTGTAAATTATATGGCTCTTTCTTAGACCTCTTACCTTCTTTCAGACTCCCTCTGCCTACCCTCCATGTACCTGTCAAGCTTCACAAGAGATGCACTAAATTCTAAGAAGTAGAAAACTAACTTTGCATAACGGGTGGGTGAAAAGGGCCATGAAGCATTACATTTTCATTCAAATGGCAGCCAGGCATACCTGAGAAAAGGAAAAGGAAGGATTGAGGAAAAATTCCAGAAAGAATATATATATATATTTTGCATAATTTCCTCCTTAAAAATATAGCAAAGGAATAAATAGACTGAAGTCAATGATTTCTCTCTGTCTCTTTCTCAGTCGCCCCTCCTTTTAGAGCTTAATTTATCTGATATTTAATTTTTTGTCACTCATTAACATATGTATCATTTTAAAAATGTGTTCTGTGCATGACCAGATCTGGGTGATCTTCAGAGATATTCTGAATGAGACACAATGATACCCCTGTTGTTTTTATTCCTATCAAGAGCCATCATTAATGAAGGAGTATGGTGTGGTGTGGGGGAAAGAACTGAGAGCTAAGAGATTTAATCTCAGTTCTATGCTCTATCACAAACTGTGTGAGCTTGGTCAAATCGTTTAATCTCTCCAGGTCTGTTTTTTAATCTATAAAATGAATGAACTTGACCAGATGATTCATAAGACCCTCTCCAGTGTACAAATTCTGTCATTATGTTGGCAAATGATTGTAATAGCACTTTCTATGCAAAGTGGTTGGACTCTCCAAGGGCAGTAATCTGTTTTTGTTTTTTAAAATCTCTCTTTGTTATGATTTGTGGATACTTTATTAGTAAAGGTTTAGTAACAAAAAGCCGACTTTAAGATTGTTTCTAAATAACATCTAATTGACCAGAAAATGAATTCATTTAAAATCATTCATTTTCGTTGACAATAATAAAGTGCCAAGATAACTAATCAACATAATCAAATCAGTTGAGGAGGGGAGGAAATCAAACAGATCAGATCAGTGAATCAGTTAATTCAGGCAAAATGGTCAGAGTGACTATTCAGATTGACACCAATGTTATATTTTGATGCATGCAGCATCAATTGAAGCAAATAGCACAAATAGGCCTTAAAATCAACTTTGTAATTCTCAATGAAAAAATAATGCATGAAGTTGATAGGAGAGAGAAGCAATTCTAATCATGATTTGAAATTGAGAATGAGGTCATCTGAGTCTCCCTGTGGGATCTGGAAAGGCCTTGGCATGAGGTAGGGAAGGGAGGAATGGGAATGTTCATCCTTACTGGGGAAAGTGTTGCTCTCATTTAGAGCTCTAGAACAGCTCTAAATGAAGCAGTCAGGGAGCCTGGGGACAATGGGATGACTTTGTTTCTCAGAACTCATGTGGGTGCACCACCTTCATCATCAATGCACATTTTATTGAATACTTGATTATGAGAAGCCTCAAAGGATAAAGAGAGAATTAACTCTTTGTCTATTTTAATGTAGTGTATCAGCACCCTTTAGCTCACTTAATCAAGAACTCAAAATGCTCCTACTTAACACTTAAGTAAGAGAATTCACAAGTCACTTAGTAGAGAAAACTCTCACCTCCAAAGGGCACTGCCCACTCTTGGGCAGTGCTAGGCAAATTGAAAGACTGCAATTGGCTTCTGAGAAAAAGAGGAGAGACAGGAAATGGCATGGAAAAAAGGGTTATAAAAGAAGAGGCCAACATGGGTTACTCTCTTTCCTTCCTTGGTTTTTGGAGAGACTGGTTCCTTGAAGAGACTCTTCCTTTGGATTCTGTGTAGGCATATAGAACTGAAGTGACATGATTTCCTTGGAGTTATTCTGCATTGGTGGAACTCTACCTGAAGACACCACTGGGACTTCTGGCTAAGGACTACTGAGAAATCCACATAGAGATCAGGACTTGGGGAAGGGCTGAGCTGGACTTCACTGAAGCAGCACTTAAGGCTAGTAGGCTTAACCAGGCTTTATCTCCTTCCTATATTTCCCACTTTCACTATCTCTCCTTTGTTGTAAATAAAAGTTGATAAGTCATTTTGACTTAGGGGCTAATATTTTATAAATGGCAACCACAATCTCACTTTTTATAACTTTCATATTTCATCAATTTAAATCTTACAGAAGTTAAAGAGAGGCAAATAGTAAAACAAGAAAGACCTCTTTTATCAATTGCCATAGAAAATGTACATAAAAAGATAAATAACAGTATAGAATAATGTATGCTCAGTGACAATTTAATGGTAGAGATAATATGTGCTACTTGAGTTTAGAAGAGGAATTGATCACTAAGACTATATCCATTTTAGAAAGGTCTCACACATGTGCTAGACTGTGTCAGAACTCTAAAAGAAGGCATTGAAAGATGAGGGATTAATTTGACTAATGACCTCCACAAAAAGGAGAGATCAGCTGAGTGTGAGTTGATAAAATTCCACTGTAAGCTATTAGTCCAGGTATAGAGAAGAAAAAAAAATTGAAGGGGAAACTAGATTCTAGAAGGTTGGCAAAGGGGAGCCAAGTATAAGATATAAAAGAGCAAGAAAAGAAGCATATCTTAGTCCTCGAGTCTGAGCTGATGCCATGGAACCATGGTACCAAGTGAAAGGGGAAACAAGGTAGATTGTTATTATAGCCCAGATAAGTTTTCAAGGGTCAGGACCAAGTGATTTGTAGGGTTCTTTTGACCATGGTGTCGCTTCTCACTTAAATGTACCCATGACTAGATGGACCTGCATCCTGACATGCAGAGAGTGAGGAAAGGTGAAGTTGAGAATGCACATCAGGAAACAATTTGCTCAGGAAACAACAAAAAGACACATTTGGTCGAGGCAGAAGGGAGTCATAGGAGTTAAGAAGAAGTTTTAGTTAGAAGTCAGTCAGGCTTTTAAGGGTAGATTAAGGAGTTTGGGCTTTATCTTTAATTCAATTAGGAATTGTTGAAAGGCTTCTTTTTTTTTCTTTTTAATAACAGCAAATACTTCTTAAGCTCCTACTGTGGGTATGGAATTGTCCTAGGTATTCCCAGGGTCTAGAGTCAGGAAGACCTGAGTTAAAATCTGACCTCAGACACTAGCTGTGTGATCCTTGGCAAGTCACTTAACCTGTTTGTTTTAGTTTCCTCATCTATAAAATGGGGATAATAATAGCACCTACCTTGAAGGGTTGTTTTTGTATGAAATTAATAATAATCACAAAGCACTTAGCACAGTGCCTGACACGAAGGAAGTGCTATATAAATGTTAGTTATGATGATAAATATATGCAATATTACATAATTATAATATATGGCATGTCATAATACATTATTATTATTATTATAAAAGCACAATCTTTACTTTCATATAGTATAGTAGGTAGACAATGTGTGCAAATCAATGTTTCTGAAAGCCAGTCACTAGGTATAGAATGGATTAGAATGAATGAATAAACTTTTATTATGTGCTCACTATTTGCAAGGCACTATGCTGAAAGCTAGAGATACAAATAGAAAATAAGACAAGTCTTGCTCTTCATAACCCCATTCAGGGTTTTCTTGGCAAAAAATACTGGGACAAAGATATTGACAGTTCCTTTTCCACATGAGGAAACTGAATCAAACAGGGTCAAGAGAATTGCCCAGGGTCTGAGGCCAGATTCAAACTCAGGAAGATAGTCTTCCTCACTCCAGGCCAGTACTCTATCCATTACGCCACCTACAATGACCACTCTCAAGAGTTTACTGATTGATGGATAAGATAGGGTTTGGCCACTCTCTTCTTCCTCACACCCTACAGCAAGACAAAATGGTCTAGAAAAGGCTTGCATTAATAAATAGGATTGTAGAACTCATTCTCTGCCAGACTCCTTGAATATCACAAAGATTGGAATGAAACAACATGACTTTGAAGTCCTTGACTATCTGTTATCCATGACTGACGACAGAGACACAAATTAACTTTTCATTTTTGCTCGACATGCTGTATTACATCTTTGTAATCTAAGAGGCAAAGCTGATGGGTCTTGATAAATGAGTAGACTCAGAAGTTTGTCTAGGCTATTTTAAATTCACATCTGCCAGTCAACTTAGATCAAAAAATAAATTTGATTCTTTAGAAACATGATAGAGTTGTTTTTGGTCATGTTACTACATGTTAAGTCAGGCTCAGAAAACAGAGAGCTGAAAGATATTTTATTAGATTAATAATCAAGTTATTATAGGCATGATTGTGAAGTGAAAAATAACAATAAGTTTCAAAAGTTTTCCAAGCTATGATAGAGTAATTTTGTGCCTGGCACTTAATAAAAGGCACACATGATTGAAAGAATGGCTGCTTTACTGCCTTTGAGGAGAGTCAACAAAGGCAGTTGTAGCATGAAAATGGCACAGATGTGTTTCAGGGTTGTCACTGTTCCTTATATCTGATGCATCAACTTTTTTTCTAAATGTGGTAGAAGTTCAGAACAAGGTAGTACATAAGCATTTATTAAGTGCCTACTATGTGTCAAGTTTTTTTACTAAGAGCTAGAAATTAAAAGAAAAGCAAAAGACAGTCCCTGCTCTCAAAGAGCTCTCATTTTAATGGGAGAAACAACATGAAAACAGTTATGGAGACACAAGATAAACCAGATTAATCAGAGAAAGTCAGGGAGAGAAGGCACAATCATTAGGAAATATAAAGAAAAACTCCTTCTTCCTCTCCCCTTAGTTTCTGTCTTAGTAATAACTCCAAGATGAAAGTGCCAAGGGCTAGGCAAACAGGGTTAAGTGACTTGCTCAAGGTCCTGCAGATAAGAAGTGTCTTGAGGCCAGATTTGAACTCAGGTTTTCCCAACTCCAGGCCAGGCACTATTCACTGAGATACCTAGCATCCTGAGAAAGGTTTCTTGAAGATCTTTAGCTGAAAGTTAAGGAAGCCAGGAGATAGAGAATGGGAGGGAAAGAGTTTCCAGGTATGTAGGACAGCAAATGAAAATGCTCAGAGTTGGGTGATTCCAACCAATCCCAATTGGGTGATCTCAATGAGTTTCTAGTGTGGGGCAGTGTCATTGGATTACAGAGTATGCAGGAGTGTACAAGGTATAGGAAGATTGGAAAGGTAAAAAAGGGGTCAGATTATAGAGCATTTTAAAAGTTAAACAGAAGACCTAAATGTATGTTTCCAGATATCTAACCTGTGTGGGAAGAATATGATAAATGAGTCAGTCCAATGTGAGGGACAGTTTCTTCAGAAGCAACATCATGGATGGAATGGATGAAGGAGGAAGAGGAGTTCAAATTTTGTCTCAGATATTTAACTAGGTGTGTGACCTAATGAGTCAATTAGCTTCTGAATTTCAGTTTCTTCTATAAAATGAGGATAATAATAGCACCTACTTTGTAGGATCAAATAAGACATGATGTGTTGAGTCTGCAAAAATTACTCTTTTGTCCTAGAATTGTTACTAAGACAAAAGGCAAGGGTTTTAAAAAGGGGAAAGGCTGCTAGGTAGCACAGTGGATAGAACTCCAGACCTGGAATTGGGAGGACTGTGATTCAAATTTGACAGATATTTTCCAGCTATGTGACCCTGTGAACAATTGCCTAGTCCTTGCCACTCTTCTGTCTTAGAACTGATACTAAGACAGAAGGTAAGAATTAAAGTACAGAATTAAAAGAGTTCCACAACATTTACAGTGTTATATAAATAGTAGCTATTATAATTGTGAAAAGCAACTATCAAAAGGCAGATTCAAGCCTTGATCATCAGATGTCTCCCCTTAGATGTATTTTTTTTATAGAATTATTAATAGACTTCCATGTTTACCCCCATCAAACCTCAAAGAAAATGTATTCAATGCATATTATTCATTTATTTATTTTTTGGAATGGATCTTTTATTTTATTGGTATAATTTCAAATGAAGAAAACCCCTGCTCTCATTGCCCATTGGCACCTGCTCTACAATTTATATTTTTAGAGAGTTGCCAGGAACACTGAAAAGTTAAAAGATTTATTGGTCATATCAGAGAGAATGGCAAAATGCTTCTCTACTTGAACAGTGATGAATTAAATACATCCCAATAAATAGAATCAATCATAAAATAGTAAAAATATGATCATTTATACTTCTAATTATAACTTTGTCACAAGCCATTATGGCTAAGAACAGTGTTTCAGGGGGGGAATTATCATATTTTTACTGTTTTATTATAACATTTTGTGTGCTGTCTCATTGGATGGGGAAGGGTGAGAGGGAAGGAGGGATAAAATTGGGAACTCAACATTTCAAAAGAAAAGAATGGGGGGCAGCTGGGTAGCTCAGTGGATTGAGAGCTAGCCCTGGAGACGGGAGGTCCTAGGTTCAAATCTGGCCTCAGACACTTCCCAGCTGTGTGACCCTGGGCAAGTCACTTGACCCCCATTGCCTTAAAAAAAAAGAAAAGAATGTTAAAATTAAAAAATGAACTTTTTAAAATAAAAAAGTAAGCATATAGAGTATGGAGATTCATAACACCCTATCTAGTATTTTTGTGTTCGGTATATTGGAATATACATTTTAAAAATGTTTAAGTTCATAATAGAAAACATATAAATGAATACAAGAAAAGACCCACAAAAGTGTGCAATGTAATGCTAAAATATCAATAACATTTTCTCTTCAATCACTGTAGTTTCTATTGCTTTAGCCATTCTCCAAAGAATGGAAGAAAAAATTCAAGGAAATGATAACTACTATCACCACCTCTACCACCACAGTTGGTTCATTTGTATAAAGTTTTCTTGAGATGTGATTAAAACTGAAACTGGGCTTTTTCTTCTGTTCCTCTTCTAAGCCGCTTCAAGAAGCTATAGCAGTATATAGTAGGCACACCCTGGTAAAACCTTCTTAGTAGATGGATTAAACTAGGTTGAGAGAAACTGAAAGACATCAAAACCTTTGGTGACTAGAGATGTCTACTCCAAGCAAGTGAAGACCTTTCCCAACATAATTGGCATATGAGAACAATAACAATGAAGGGGACTGAAACTGGTGGTGTGAGGTGCTTAGACCTTGATCAGACATGGAAGACCCCAAGGTCATCCATTGCATCCCAGGCCATCTGCAGTTGTCCTGACTTTCATCTTGCCATTGGACTTGTATGGTTCCAGAAGAGAGAGTGTATATGATGAATTTCTGTAACTGTCTCACTTAAATCCAATTCATGCACGGGTCAAGACATTTTATGTCCTCTTCACCAAGGACAAATAATAAGTAAATTGTAGTTTATATTCTGAGCTGATATCCAATGCTAAACAATTTCCCAGCTCTTGATGAGAGATAAGGGAGGAGAGAAAAAAAAAAGTGGGGGGTGGGAGGGCAGCAGAGAAAGGGAGGACTCTTCCTAAACCCAAGTTTCATGGTCTAGGAGAATCTATCCTAAAAGAAAAGTCTTCCTTAATCAGACTCTTCTCTCCCCAGTGACACTTAGAGAACCCATTTGACCAAGGTAACTATAACGTCTTGCTATCTTTTCTCTTCTTGTGATATCCTCACTCTGTTCCTGCCCAAAGTAGGGTCATACATGATATTTTGTGGAGTCAAAACAAAGCAAAATTGCTGATGGAAAATGGAGATTTAATTCTTAGTAAACTTTTGATTAGGCTGTTCTTTAATTTCCTTTTGCCTTGTCAACAACCTGACTGTTGACAGCCTTAGGATTTTTGGGACTTTCTATCTATCTTGCAGTTGAACTCTTCAATATATGTTATCTTTACTAATTAGAGTAGGTATGTCTCGAGAGCAGAGAATATTTGGCTTTTCTCTTTTTGTCCCTAGGGATTAATATATATTAAATGTTTAATTATTTATTTTTCATTCAATCATTACATTGGTGTATTGGAGGCAAGTCTAATTGCTCTATTAACAGAAAGAAATATGAGACCCACAAAGAGTAAAATGATGCCATGAAGGGAATACCTCATATATCCTAGTGGTCTTCTCTGACACTTGGATATGAAGGCTATGATAAAATTTAATTGTAATTCCATTCCTTTAATCATTTAAAATATATCATTACTTGTTCTCCTCCATTCATAGAGAATCCTTGCTGATAGATTCCTCTACTCTGTTTTGTCTGTACAGCTTCAAAAAGTAGTCAGCAGGGTTTCTTTGTGCAGGGTCCCTTGCTGCTTTTGGAAAAGTTACTTCCCCCCCCCCACTTCTCTCCCCAGAGGAGATTTTGTACCAATGAAGATTCGAGTCCATCCATTTTGAGACAGATTCCTTGGGACTTAACTCCAAAGGATAAAAAATATTCTTTGCATATAAGTTTCTTAAAAAAAAATCTGTTGTTTCTTTACATGGAGTTTTTCAGGACTCAGAACAATAGGAAATTGTTCCTGAGAAAATGACTACTTGCATTCTCAGAAGCCTTAGTGGAAAACCTGGGATAGGAGCCTATCTATATAAGCAATGCCATTAAATATACATTTGATTCCTTCCAACCTTGCAACTGAGACAATGCCTGAAAATTAGAGGGGGTGTTTAGAGGGGTCTATTAACATACTACTCCAGTACATTAATGATACTCTAGTTGATCAGAAAAATGAATGTTCCTATTTCCTCCCAGAGAGAGACTTCAGATAAATAAGGCCTTTTCTTTCCTTTCCAAGGACTTGTGAAAAGATATTCTTTTTAAAAGCCCATTAACAGCTTACAGGCAAATAGAGCTTGGTTGGAGAATGTTTGTTGAGCTGAATTTTCATTAAGGGTAACAAGATATCCTCTCTTGGCAGGTTATAAGTATTATTAAATGCAATAATTATTACCAATAATAACAATAATATATGATTTTTACATAGTGCTTTCAGAGCTCTGGCACAACTATGACTATGGGATTTCTACCTCCAGAAGGTATTTCTGCAGACTGAATTCTCTTCTAAACAAAGTATACCTGGATCAATGCCACTTGGCCCTTTTGAACTATCTCTTGGCAAGAGAGGTTACATTGAATCCTGTTTGTGAGAAATGAGCAGTCAAGAGAAATGAGGAGCCAGCCTGATAATAAGCTTCCTTTCTTATAATAAGTAATTTGCCGTTTTTTTTCTCAATTCACAAACTACTTATTTAATGCAGATAACTGATTCATGAGGCTCATGACAATCCTCCAAACAGCAAAGCAAAAACAACAAGGGCCAATGGAGTCCAATTCCATTTGACAAAAGCTATTTGGTGCTGGGAATTTAACAGTGGAACAATTCAGGGTCGCATCGCTGGTACAACAAATTCCATCTCACATATGCAACTTCAGATTCTCCCTTTCTGCTTCTTTATACCTCCACATTCCCCATCCCTTAGTATCTGTACAATTTTTATTTTATCTATTTTATCCTTGATTTTTTTTTTGGCAGGGGCAGGAGGATGAGTTTGAGGAGGAAACATGTTGAATGTTGAAAAAGCTTCCTAGCGATTGTGCTAGAAATTTATGTATTGGTCTGTTTTCCATTCCAGTCCTGTTTCAAATTTATTCCTAAAGTGAAGTAAATCATTGCTCCTCCATAATGTCTCAACTTCCTTTTGAGAAGTCACCATTTGTGGTGGTGGATGGTAATAATATTGATTGATGCTGGTGATGATTATGAAATGGAGACTTTAGGGGACATTATCAGATTACATTAAATATTGGTCCTACATAAGAGATGAAGATGCCTACTGTATTTAGAGCATGAATAATAAGATCAGAGAGCTAGAGTTAGTACCTCGGAGACCATTTAATACAACTCTCTCATTTTACATATGAAGAAACTGAGATGCAAAGATAAGTAATGGGATCCTTTCCTCTACCCCGCTTTGTAAATTCAATTCCAATGGATGCTTTACATTTGTTAGATACTTAGTAAATGTATATTGGATTGAATTTTCATTAAGAATAAATAGACATATATATTATCATTTTTCTTATTGGCAATTAATAATCATTATTAATTAACAATCAATAATACTATTATTACTAATAATAATATCAATAGTAAAATGGACATTTACATGGTATTTTAAGGTGTTAGGGTGCTTTATTAAGGTGACCATATCTGATCCTTGAAATTACCTTGTGAGATATCCAATACAATTATTAGTGTTTCCCATTTTTCAGGTGACAAAACTGAGGTACAAAGAAATAAAATGATTTGCCCATATTCTGACAGCTATTAATTGGAGATGGTCAGACTTGAAATAAGATCTTCTAATTCCAAATGTAAAACTCTTTGTATGCCTTGGAGAAGGAAGAGGAAAAGAAAATAAGCATCTATCAAATGTCTACTATGTTCCAGACACTGCTAAGGACTTTCCAAATATTATCCCATTTGATCCTCACAAAAATCCTATGAGGTAGACTCCATTTTACAGTTGAGAGAACTAAGGTAGACAGCAGTTAAATAACTTGCTCAAGGTCACACAACTAGGCATAGTGTCTGAGGTTAGACTCAGACTTAGTGGCATGTGTTAGTGTCAGATTTGGACTTGGTTCTTCCTGACTCTAGATCTAGTACTCTATCCACAGTGCCACCTAGCTGAAGTATTGATCTCTGGGCAATTTGGAATAGATAAGTATTGAATAAGAAAGCTGAGAGGCTGATTCAACTATGGAAACTGCTTTCTCTACACAACAACCTCTGTTGCCAAGGCTTTGAAACTGTCTTTTCCTCTGAGAGATTCAAAGTCTTTCTTCCTAGCAATGTAGGTGTGACTCACTGAGTTTCTGTTTAGTTTCTGGGCTTGCCAAAAGATTATGGTCAAAATGATTCAGAAACAATTCTGCTGCCCCTCAATTTAATACAACAAATATTGAAGTGTCTAGTGGATGTAAGGCATTCTTCCATTAGGTTTAGCTTCAGGGAGAAGTCTCTCCAAGACTCTTGGCTTACCTCTCTTAAGATTTCCTCTGTACAATACCAAAAATATTTTGTTGTTCTGATCCAACGCTGGAGATTAATTAAACTTTTTACTCTTCAGCTAGTTATTGGATGTAAGGTAAATGTTGCTGTATTAAGACATATTCAAAGGGCTCTATCAAGAATATTATATTTGTGTACTACTTTCCATTTAATAAAACAACTTCACAGTAGCCCTGTGAAGGAGGCAGGTGTTATCTCCATTTTTTAAAACCTTTATCTTCCATATTAGAATTTTTAAAAAGGCAGAAGAGTGGTAAAAGGTAGCCAATGGGGTTTAAGTGTCTTGCCCAGGGTTACACAGTTGGGAAGTGTATGAGGTCAAATTTGAACCCAGAACTTCTCATCTCTAGGTTTCGATCTCAATTCATTGAGTCACCTAACTTCTCCTTCCCCTCCCACTCTACTTTATGGATGAAGTTCAGAGAATTAAGAGAAATAATGTAGCCAAGTTAAGCAGTGAGTAAATGGTAAAGTCAAGACTAGTACCCAAGTTGTGCTTTTATGACTATGCTAGGATGCCTCCCAGATTCTATTTTTGTAGAGACACAGGAATTCCAAGGTTTCCATTTCAATGTTTTCAGTACTCTTCTGGACTTGTTCGTCTTGCTCCAAAAACTTCTTTATCCTGGAAGATCACTTCCTGGAAGATCTTGATAGCCTTAGGACTCATAAGCCCTCTGCTTCTAGGCCACCTCCCTCTGATCGAAATATGGATGACTCCCTCCCAGAAATTCCATTTAAGAAAGGCATCTAAGCCAGACATCTTTTCATTTCATCAGCATACTGCAGAGAGAGGATCTCCCTCATCCTTCAGCTTTTCAATCTCCTTTTATTTGTTGTCTTTATCATTAGAATGTAAGCTTCTTAAGGACAGGGACTGCCTTTGTTTTCACAGGTATTGTAACTAATAAGCACTTAATAAATATCTGTTGCCTGATTGACTGACAATTATGGGAATAGAAGTATATTGACAAATTGGAGTAGGTTGAATTCACTTGACAATCACCTCTCTCCCACCATGGAAAAATGATTCTAGAAACATCTGATACCCATGTTACTAAATGTTTAATTCTAAAGCCTCTTTTCTATAGGAAATGGGGTCTTGAGAGTAAAACTTATTATTTAGTTTTATGATTGTTGTATAATATCCTCCATATTCCATGTGAAGATCTTACCAGTGAGGAGTATTATTTTGTAGATAATTTATCTAGAATCCCAGAAAATCTGCTCCAGGTTCTTTGTACATTCATATTCTTATTGATTCTTAAGTTGATGCTTTCCACATACCTGCAAAAAACAGAGGCAATTATGTCACTATTTTGATAAGGATATATTTTTGTACTAATTCAAATTGGGTATTTTAAACAAAGGTTATTTTTTGATGGAATTATATAGATATTTTATTCTACTTTCCAAAGAGCATAAATGCCAGGTCAGGTGAATGGACATTAAATTGGAGTCTTATTTTCAAACTTGAAGCCCCTGACTTCCTTAGAGTAGGTCAGTGCTTATTTCAGTTCATTCTTTTGTGATGAGTTTTCAATAATGCAAATGACATTATTTCATGTAAAGTGGTGGTGATATAGGCTTAATGTGAGAAAAAAGGCATTGGAATTATCCTTCCCTTCTTTCTGACTAAGCATCTGTTACTTTCCTCTTCTTTCCTCTACAATGTGGGTCTTTAAGATTGTCAGGAAAAAGGAAGGAAAGGGAAAAGAAAGGGATGCTGGGAGGTTAATATAGAGAAGATTATTTCCTAGATTCAGAAATGGGTAAGGCAATGGAATTCAAGGTAGGAACAAAAGACATAAAATGCTACTAATTTATGCTTTCCTATATAATTTCAGCTATGTACATAGTAGTAAAGAATTGAAATAATTATCTGGATATTTCATGTAAAGGATTGCTTTTGTATCAGTTACTCAGACAACCAGAAATCTGAGCTTTAGGTTTGAATCCCAAAACTTGCTTCAATTTATCACTTTTCTTGGTTAATGAAATCCTGGATCTTGTTAGTGAAGTCCAAGTGAACTATTCAAATAGGATCATAAGGTCACAGATTCAGAGCTAGAAGGGATTTGGAGATCATCTAGGTCAGCCCTCTTTTTATAGATGAGAAAACTAAGACCTAGTGACTTTTTCAGGGTCACTTTGCAAAGTTTCAAAATCCTGTACCCAACTGCAAATCCTTTTCCACTGGGAATGGAAAGTTCATAGGGCCATAAAGTCCTAGAATTAAAAAAGAGTCTTAGAAGTATAATTTCTCATCCTATGTAGGAATACCTTCCACAATATCTGTGATTTGGTGTAGAGGCAGTGTTGGGAGAAGGCAGAGATGATCATTAATCATTAGGCATTGCCTACTCTTATTTATCTACTGGTAAAATTGTAGATTATCTAGTGTCTTTGATTCTATTCTTTGCTTTGGGCCATCTCACTGCACCTTTGCCAAAGATAATATCAGGAAAGTGGAGAGAAGTTTTGTGGAGCAGCTGAATAGATTTAATAAGGATGAAATGTGAGGATTATCTGTAGATTTGAATGATCCATTCAATTCCTTTCACCCCATTATTTCCCATAATTGAGAATTGACTGCAGAGATTTTTTTTTAAGTCCACAAAGTAAAGATACATATTCACCATCTATATTTGGTTACTCCAAATTCTTATGGAAGGCTATCTTGTCATCAACTATGTTCACCCCGTAGTTCATCTATGCTAAAAGGAGAACAATGGCTCTGCCGATGTCAGTTTTTATTGCACAGATAATATCAACTGGAAAATATGGATCAGGATTTGTAGTCCATTCACACCTCTCTAAGCTTGTCAGATTAACACAGTTCCACAATGCCCACCCCCTCCCAATGTAGTCAGTGGTGAAAAATGATTCTTCAAAGGGTAAACAATTAGTGTATATAAGATACAGTACATTAAACTGGCTCCATCTTTACTATGTTATATCTGAACTCAATCATTTCAGAAAACCCTGAAATCAATGAGTTCCTGGTTACTTTTCAATGACATTTAACAGTTAGACTTAAAAATACAGAAGAAAGCATTATAAGTTTTATCCAAAATGATTATGGCAGTCATTTGAATAAAATACAGATTTTGCAAGCTGTAAAGCATATCATTACTACACACTGGCCTAAGTAAGGTTTGGTTCACAAACTACAGAGCTCTAACCAAGTCATTAAATCTATCTAAAAGGGCCTCATTTGAGAAGCAATAAAATTTTTAATCATTTTATTATTAAAAGAGTGTTTAATATGTAGCTAATTAAATGCCAAAGGCAGGTTATCTGAGTTTAACCTTCAAAAAGAAAATGATGTATCAAAGTCTGCCTCTGGCATCATGGGATAGAAATGTCATCCTCATAATCATGGCATGACAACTAGCTGGTGGCCTTTTCTAGAGCTATAGTTAAATTACCTGATTAAATTAATAGCCATTTAGATGTTTTAGGAACTGCACAGACCTATACTAAATGAAAATTAGGTCCATTACATTTTCTGAGTGGGCTAGATAGACCCTAAAATAAAACACGTATGCCATTGTCCACATTACTTAGATTAAGCAATTAAAAGCTCTTTCTAAAAAGTGACTAATTTCCTATAATGTACAGACCTGTATTTACACTAATGACCAGAAGTAAGATTTTTTTCTTGCTTTTGTCCATCACTTTATTGTTTATTTTAACTTATAAGAACAATATTTGAGTACACAAGTATGGGGAAATTGTCTGTTAATTTCATCTCTTTCAATAAGAAGTCAACATTTTATCGGAAAAAAAGAATAGGAAACCAGCCTCTTTGGGAATTATCCAGACCAGCACTAAGTCATCCTGAGGAAAGGGTTTAAGTGACCAATCATAATCATGCAAAGAGTAGTTTTATCTTTCTTTGTATCAACTCCCATTGCTGAACATGATGCCTAGCACATAGTAAGATCACAATAAATGTTTATTGATGGACTGATAAGATAATTTTTAGAAGAGAATCTGATTTATCAAGTTTTCAGATATCTCAGAAAATACAATTCATACAGACCTTCAATAATTTTCTCAGTGGGAAACTACTGTCCTTCCAATGCTTTTCCAGCTGAAAATAGATCAGGCAAACTTTATAGTGAGTTAATAGCCATCAAGGTAGCTGTTACCAGCACTTAGTTAACAGTCATCTTGGGGTTTTCCTATTTTGAGAAATGCTCTTAAATGAAATGATATATTTAGTGAGAAGCTTAAAAAAAAACACATGCCAATAAAACTAGTTGATAATTCGTTGTGCCAGCATGTGTCCTAAGAATGGCAGCAGCATAAAATAATCTTTTGTATAGAAATGAAACTCTTGCTATATAAAACCCTTCTATTCGTCATCTAACATTTCTTGAAATTCTGAGCCAGACAAGATAAGACTGATGAGATTTAATGCACAAAATCCTTCCCTTCCAGAAGTTTATAATCTAAGCTTCCTCCTAGGAACTGTGAGAAATTTGTGTATAATTCAGTTTAATTCAATTAAACAAACATTTGTTAAAAACCTACTCTATACAAGTCCCTTGCATTAGGTACCAGGAATACAAAAAGATTATGGTTAGCTAATAGACCAGTTTTAACAACTCTTGATGTTCTTGATAATTTCTTACATTGTAAAGCAGTTAAGTGGTTCAGTGAATAGAGGTTAAAAGAGTCAGGAGAGATCTGAATTTACATCTGACCTCAGTCCTTTTACTGTGTGACTCTGAGCAAGTTCCTTAACTTCTGTCTCAATTTCCTCATCTGTAAAATGGGTATAACAATAAAATCCATCTCCTGTGGCTTTTTTAGGTTAAAATGAGATATTTACAATGTATGTTGCAAACTATAAAGCGGCACATAAATACCAGTTATTATTATATCCCTATAGCACTTTCTAGTTTATAAAGTACTTCTACATATTCTCATTTAAGCCTCAAAATTAATCTGTATGGTAAGTAGGGGTTTTGGGGGGGTTAGGTGAGGCAGAAAAATCTGGGGAAAGTCTTGACCTGTGATTTCCTTGACTAAACTCATTTTACTAATGCAGATCTGTAACTGAGACTCTTAAGGAGGGTCTGAGGCACTAGGGAGATAAGTGATTTATAACAGATTTATACAGCCAGTTAAAATCAGGATATGGCTTTAACATAGGTCTTCCTGATTTTAAGGCTAGATATCTATCCATTAGTCCATGCAGCCTTTTAGGTATTATCATTCTCACTTTCCACATGAAAATTGAATTTGATGGATTTGTTCAAGGTCATACACAGTCAGTATGTGGCCAAAGCCATGATTCATACCTGGATCTCCTGACTTTAAGTCCAATAAATATTTCACTGTGCTAGGTTGCCTCTTGGTGAATTTAACAACAAATAGGAATGGCCAGGTATGTTTTGATAAAAATTTGGAGAAACAAAACTTTCTCTCAGAATCTCCTCCCCTACTCTCTTCCATAATGCCCCACCCCAATTCAGCTCTTCAGGAATCAAAATCATGTTCTCTGTATCTCAGTTAAAACTGCATAGTGGCAGGATGCAATAAAGGTAATAGGATCATAGATTTTCATCTGGGAGGGACTTAAGATATCATCTAGTCTTTCAATTTACAAAAAAGTAACTGAGGTCTAAAGAGGTTGTTATTTTCCTAATGCTACATCCCAAATAAGCCATAGGTCCAGAATTTGGTATTGAATCCTTATTATTTCTAATTATGTCACACCACCTCCTAGACAAAGCCGAAGTTTGTGTTTTATCAATGAAATGAAATTTGGGAAATATATTACTGATAGTTAATCTTTCATTTCATACATAGATATTATAAAATTCTTAGGGTTTGATTTCAGTGGTGACCCTTTCCAGATAATGTCAGAGTTGATTTCAGTGGTGTAAAAAAAAAATAAAGGAGTTGCATAATCATTATATGTTCCTAAGAAGGTTTGATTGGATTGTGTCCTATGGACTTTATAATTTTCTAAATTCCAAGAATGAGAACTCTCCATTTAAAAATTTCATGGAGCAGTTCAGATATCAATAAGAAATTGTTGTTGAGTTGCTTCATTTGTGAACAACTCTATGTGATTTCATTTGGGGTTTTCTGGCAAAGATGCTGGATAAATTTTTGCTGTATTGAATGGAATATAAAAATCACTCTACTCCACTACTATTTGGAATGTCATGATAGTAGATTTAAAGCAATGTAAGTCCTTAGAGGATCCTGAATCAATCCCTTTATTTCAGAGTGGAGTTAGCTGAGGCACAGAGAATGTCAACAACTTGCCCAAGGTCACATAGTTTATAATTATCTGGGATGGGATTTGAACCCAGGTCTTCCTGAGACCAAGTTCAGAACCCTATCCACTATGCTGTTTAATGATGGAGAATCTTTTTTTTTTTAATAGGTAACTTCTTTCCATCTCTCCCTATCCCAACTTTATTCCCCTGCAGTCAAGAAACCTTGTTTTTTAAAATGATTCACTAGAAATATTTTTTCAGTTGTTTCTTTAGAAGGGTATAGACATGAAATGTTATAGACAGTTCATCTTGAAATATTTTGTGTTCTGAACTTTTGAACAAATTTAACATTTATTTCCACTGAAATTCATATCATTCAAATCTAGAGTTATGATGAAAATAAAAATCATGTTGTAAATAAATATGGTAATGGGCCCATACTTCCCTGAATTCTCTGTCATTCTATCAAGACTTTTGTCTGGATATAGATAGTATTAGGATTTTTGGATATTAATCTAATTTTCTAATCATGGTTCTGGTAGGGAAAATATGTTATTGGTATGTGATTAGTATACCCATTGTCTTTTCATGTTAAAGGGAAAGGGAAGATGCCAAATTAATCCACTGAAATATCTCAAGACTTTTCTGTTTAGTATACAATATAAAGTCAGCCAGCAACTCCTGTTAATTGAGTCCTAGTTTTTTGATTTGCTACCAGAGAAAGGCTTTCCTTTATTCCTCAAGGAAATCACATTGTCCTCTGGAGTTTGTATCCAAGGTTTTATCCAAGAGGGCCACCAGCTTGGAAATCAACTCTTCTATCAAGTTTAACATCCTTGTCATCAACAATTCCAGCTTAGCAACCAATTAGAACTTCTATGGTTGATGACCTTGAAAAACCTACATGAACCACCAGAAGCAAGCAACTGCTGGAGAAGGCGGGAGGACAGTAACAATGAAGGGTTACAATAAATTTTGTATTTCTTACACTTGTTGGTCACAGTTTTATTATAGTATCCCATCACATAGGTATGCCACTATTTATATAATAATTTACCTGTTGTTTTTTGATATTTATGTTATAGATTCTTGAAATAAACTAGACTATGAAAATCTTTAAATGCTTTGTTCATTTTTCATGTTTTTATCACAATTTCGGTGTTTATTTCTAATAAAGTCATTATTAGATCAGAGAGGATTATTATTTCTGTATTTTTTAATAGATATTACCAGATTGTTCATAAAAAATGTCTACAAATTTGTGATTCCATTATAGATGAAAGAGTATATCTGTTTCTATGTGACACTGTTAGGCCCTGAGTTTCAGTGTTTTTGGTTATTTCAACAATTTGATATTTATGAAGTGGTATCTCATAGCTCATCTAATTTGTATCCTTCATTAGTGAGAAGAATAACTTTACCAAGGGATTTCTGATACTAGGTTACATTTTTAAAAAGTCCTTGTTTTTATCCTTTACATTTATTCAATGGAGATTTTGAATTCTCTTATAAAATTTTAATACAACTGGCATAATTCAATCTATTATTTGGCCACATTTCTCCTACTTTCTTTTAAAATTTTACATATATGTATTTTTGTTATACATATATTTCTTATTTTAATGTAATTAGACACAACTATATTGTATAAAAATTTCTTTTGTTTGTTTAATTAAAAATAATTTCCCATCCATAATGTAGATAAAATATTTCATTTTATTTCATTCTTTGTTATAGTTTATACATTTTAAGATTTCTATTATTAGCTAGAAGTCACATAGGGATATGGTACAAGTTATGAGTCTAAATCCACTTGACATTCATTGCTAATTAATTTTCCCAAGTTTATTTGCCAAATAATGAATTCTTTCCCCAGGTTTTAGTTTACATTGGTTGTTCAAATACTGAAAGGCACTGTGGCATATTGGTTAGAGAACTGGCCTTAGAGTCCTCTTGGAGTGCTGCTTGAAGCCCTCTTACTTTTGATACCTATTGGCTGTGTGATTTTGAGCCAGATAAGACCTTCCACTGTTTTAAGCAACTCACTAAGACAAAATTATATAGAAGGTGCCCTTCCACATCAGTGCAAAGAGTTTCCTCACTTGACTTTCCTTATATTGGTGAATTCATAGATGCAATTCATGTACTTTACCTCATTAATTTTTGTATGTGTGTTTGTTGTGTCTATTATTGACATTTTCCCCATTTTTTGCTCATTATCTGTTTAATCATAACCAATGTGTAGTAGTTTAGGGTTACTGCATCAATTTCATCACTTTAAAAATTATACCCCTTAGTATTTTTACCTGCTTATTTATCCTAGATGAATTACATTTTGATATTATCTGGTTATAAAAATATAGATAATATTTAGGTAAGAATTACTATGTGCAAGGCACTGTGATAACCAACTTTTTTTTTTTTACAAACATTATCTCATTTGATCCTCAGAACAACCCTGGGAAGTAGGTATTATTCCCATTTTGCAGATGAGCAAACTGAACCAAATGTTGCCTGAAGTGGTTTACCTAGAGTTACTCAGCTGGTTGAGTGTTTAACTCCAGATTTGAATTCACATCTTCTTGACTGAATGTTCTACTCAGTGTATCATTTAGCCCTTGGCATTTTGATCAGCATCAAGCAGAATTATAAATAAAGGAGTAGTGACATTTTTATATCCTAATTTGACCCATTCATGAACATTGAAATTTCCTTCAATTATTTAGGTCTTTCTTTATTTCAATCATTATGATGTTTTAAAATCACATAAGCTTATCTTCAAGAGTTGTGAGGATCAAATGAGATAATAACTGATAAATGTTTAGTGCAATATCTGGCACATATTAAAGCACCATATGTAATTGTTAGCTATTCTTTTTTTTTATTTTTAAACATTATTTTATTTGGTCGTTTCCATACATTATTCACTGGAAACAAAGATCATTTTCTTTTCTTCCCCTCCCCCCCCACCTTTCCCTCTCCCATAGCCGATGCAGGATTCTACTGGTTATCACATGTGTTCTTGACTCGAACCCATTTCCCTGTTGTTGGAATTTGCATTATAGTGTTCATTTAGAGTCTCTCCTCAGTCTTATCCCCTCCAACCCTGTAGTCAAGCAGTTGCTTTTCATTGGTGTTTTTACTCCCACAGTTTATCCTCTGCTTGTGGGTAGTATTTTTTAGATCCCTGCAGATTGTTCAGGGACATTGCATTGATACTAATGGAGAAGTCCATCACCTTCGATTGTACCACAATGTATCAGTCTCTGTGTACAATGTTTTTCTGGTTCTGCTCCTTTCGCTCTGCATCACTTCCTGGGGGTTGTTCCAGTCTCCATGGAATTCCTCTACTTTATTATTCCTTTTAGCACAATAGTATTCTATCACCAACATATACCACAATTTGTTCAGCCATTCCCCAATTGATGGGCATCCCCTCATTTTCCAATTTTTGGCCACCACAAAGAGTGCAGCTATGAATATTCTTGTACAAGTCTTTTTCCTTATTATCTCTTTTGGGTACAAACCCAGCAGTGCTATAGCTGGACCAAAGGGCAGACAGTCTTTTATCACCTTTTGGGCATAGTTCCAAATTGCCCTCCAGAATGGATGGATCAATTCACAACTCCACCAGCAATGAATTAATGTCCCCATTTTGCCACATCCTCTCCAGCATTCATTACTTTCCATAGCTGACATGTTAGCCAATCTGCTAGGTGTGAGGTGATACCTCAGAGTTGTTTTGATTTGCATCTCTCTGATTATAAGAGATGTAGAGCACTTTTTCATGTGCTTATTAATAGTTTTGATTTCTTTGGCTGCGAACTGCCTGTTCATGTCCCTTGCCCATTTGTCAATTGGAGAATGGCTTGATTTTTTGTACAATTGATTTAGTTCTTTATAAATTTGAGTAATTAAACCTTTGTCAGAGGTTTTTATGAAGATTGTTTCCCAATTTGTTGCTACCCTTCTGATTTTGGTTACATTGGTTTTGTTTGAACAAAAACTTTTTAATTTGATGTAATCCAGATTATTTATTTTGCATTTTGTAACTCTTTCTAATTCTTGCTTGGTTTTAAAGTCTTTCCCTTCCCAAAGGTCTGACATGTATACTATTCTGTGTTCGCCTAATTTTTTTATAGTTTCCTTCTTTATGTTCAAGTCATTCACCCATTTTGAATTTATGTTGGTGTAGGGTGTGAGGTGTTGATCTAAACCTAATCTTTCCCACACTGTCCTCCAATTTTCCCAACAGTTTTTATGAAATAGTGGATTGTTGTCCCAAAAGCTGGGATTTTTGGGTTTGTCATATACTGTCTTGCTGAGGTTGCTTGCCCCCAGTCTATTCCACTGATCCTCCTTTCTGTCTCTTAGCCAGTACCAAATTGTTTTGATGACCGCTGCTTTATAATATAGTCTGAGATCTGGGACTGCAAGACCCCCTTCCTTTGTATTATTTTCATTAATTCCCTGGATATCCTTGATCTTTTGTTCTTCCAAATGAACTTTCTTATGGTTTTTTCTAAATCAGTAAAAAAATTTTTTGGAAGTTCCATGGGTATGGCACTAAATAGATAGATGAGTTTGGGTAGGATGGTCATTTTTATTATATTGGCTCATCCTACCCATGAGCAGTTAATGTTCTTCCAATTGTTCAAGTCTAGTTTTAGTTGTGTGGAAAGTGTGTTGTAGTTGTGTTCATATAGATCCTGTGTTTGTCTCGGGAGATAGATTCCTAAGTACTTTATTTTGTCTAAGGTAATTTTGAATGGGATTTCTCTTTCTAGTTCTTGCTGCTGAGCTGTGTTGGAATTATATAGAAATGCTGATGACTTATGTGGGTTTATTTTGTATCCTGCAACTTTGCTAAAGTTGTTGATTATTTCAATTAGCTTTTTGGTTGAATCTCTAGGATTCTTTAAGTAGACCATCATGTCATCTGCAAAGAGCGATAATTTGGTCTCCTCCTTGCCTATTTTAATGCCTTCAATTTCTCTTTCTTTCTTCTCTAATTGCTACTGCTAGTGTTTCTAGTACAATGTCAAATAATAGAGGTGATAATGGGCATCCTTGTTTCACTCCTGATCTTAATGGGAATGGATTTAGTTTATCCCCATTGCAGATGATATTAGCTGATGGTTTTAGATATATACTGTTTATTATTTTTAGGAATGACCCTTCTATTCCTATGCTTTCTAGTGTTTTTAGTAGGAATGGGTGTTGTATTTTATCAAAGGCTTTTTCTGCATCTATTGAGATAATCATGTGGTTCTTGTTGGTTTGCTTGTTGATGTGGTCAATTATGTGGATAGTTTTCCTAATGTTGAACCAGCCCTGCATCCCTGGTATAAATCCTACTTGATCATGGTGGATGACCCTTCTGATCACTTGCTGGAGTCTTTTTGCTAGTATCCTATTTAAGATTTTTGCATCTATATTCATTAGGGAGATTGGTCTATAATTTTCTTTCTCTGTTTTTGGCCTGCCTGGCTTTGGAATTAGTACCATGTTTGTGTCATAAAAGGAGTTTGGTAGAACTCCCTCTTTGCTTATTATGTCAAATAGTTTGTATAGTATTGGGATTAACTGTTCTCTGAATGTTTGATAGAATTCACTGGTGAATCCATCAGGCCCTGGGGATTTTTTCTTAGGAAGTTCTTTGATGGCCTGTTGGATTTCTTTTTCTGATATGGGATTATTTAAGAAAACTATTTCTTCTTCTGTTAGTCTAGGCAATTTATATTTTTGTAAATATTCATCCATATCACCTAGGTTGGTATATTTATTGCCATATAGTTGGGCAAAGTAGTTTTTAATGATTGCCTTAATTTCCTCTTCATTGGAGGTGAGATCCCCCTTTTCATCCTTGATGCTGTTAATTTGCCTTTCTTCTTTCCTTTTTTTTAATTAGATTAACCAGTACTTTGTCTATTTTGTCTGTTTTTTCAAAGTACCAGCTTCTAGTCTTGTTTATTAGCTCAATAGTTCTGTCACTTTTGATTTTATTAATTTCTCCCTTAATTTTTAGGATCTCTAGTATGGTTTTCTTCTGGGGGTTTTTAATTTGTTTGTTCTCAAGTTTTTTTGATTTGCATTTCCAATTCCTTGATCTCTGTCCTCCCTAATTTGTTAATATATGCACTCAGGGATATGAATTTTCCTCTAAGTACTGCCTTGGCTGCATCCCATAAGGTTTGAAAGGATGTCTTGCCATTGTCATTTTCTTCAATGAAATTATTAATTCTTTCTATGATTTCTTCTCTAACTATCTGATTTTGGAGTATCATGTTATTTAATTTCCAATTAATTTTTGATTTGGCTCTCCATGTACCCTTGCCGATCAATATTTTAATTGCCTTGTGATCTGAAAAGGCTGCAGTTATTATTTCTGCTTTTCTGCATTTGAGTGCCATGTTTCTATGACCTAGTGTATGATCTATTTTTGTGAATGTGCCATGTGGTGCTGAAAAGAAGATGTATTCCTTTTTGTCCCTATTTATTTTTCTCCATATGTCTATTAATTCTAATTTTTCTAAGATTTCATTCACCTCTTTTACCTCTTTCTTGTTTATTTTTTGGTTTGATTTATCTAAATTTGATAGTGGTTGGTTCAAGTCTCCCACTAATATGGTTTTACTGTCTATTCCCTCCTTCAATTCTCCTAGTTTCTCTATTAAAAATTTGGATGCTATACCATTTGGTGCATACATGTTGATTAGTGATATTTCCTCATTGTCTATACTCCCTTTTAGCAGAATATATTTGCCTTCCCTATCCCTTTTGATCAGGTCTATTTGTGCTTTGGCTTTGTCAGATATCATGATTGCAACTCCTGCCTTCTTTCTATCAGTTGAGGCCCAAAAGGTCTTACTCCAACCTTTAATTCTAACCTTGTGAGTGTCAACCCGTCTCATATGTGTTTCTTGAAGACAACATATGGTAGGGTTTTGGGTTCTAATCCAATCTGCTATTTGTCTACGTTTTATGGGTGGGTTCATCCCATTCACGTTCAAAGTTATGATTGTCATTTGTGGATTCACTGGCATTTTGATATCTTCCCCTAGTTCTGACCTTTCTTCTTTAGCTTTCTCCTTTTGAACCAGTGATTTACTTTAGGTCAATCCCCCTAGTCCCCTCCCTTGAGATGCTTCCCTTTCTAGCCCCTCCTTTTTTATGCTCCCTTCCCCTCCCCCTCTCCTTCCGTCCTTTTTTATACTTCCTTCCTCCTCCCCCTCCTTAATTTTCCTTTCTTTCTTGCCCTAATGGGTAAGATAGAATTCAGGATCCCACTGGATCTAGATGTTCTGCCCTCTCAGATTTGATTTCACTGAGAGTAAGGTTTAAGTAATACCACTTCACACTCTCTTCCTCTTCTTCTCATATGATAGTTCTTCCCCTCCCTTTCCCATGTGTATCTTTGTATGGAAAAGATTATTCTATTTATCCCCCCACCCCATTTCTTGAAGTAAATGTTAGTATTATCGACGATTCCCCCCTCCCTTTTTCTTTCTTTGACCCCCTTTCACCAAATCTTCTTGATGCCCCAATCTTTCCCTATGCATGTTTCTTCTAACTACTCTTATGATGCTACAATTTATGAGAGTTACACAAAACATTTTCCCCACATATTAATATATATAATTTGATGTAAATGTAGTCCTTATAGAAGAGAGTTTGACTTAAAGAAAAAGATAAGATTTATCTCCTTTTCCCTTTCTTTCATATTTACCTTTTCATGTTTCTCTTGCTTGTTGTGCTTGGATATCGAACTTTCCACAGAGCTCTGGTCTTTTCTTAGCAAATGCTTGGAAATCTTCTATTTTGTTGAATGCCCATACTTTCCCCTGGAAGTATATAGTCAGTTTTGCTGGGTAGTTGATTCTTGGTTGGAGACCCAGCTCTCTTGCCTTTCTAAATATCATGTTCCATGCTTTGTGGTCTCTTAGTATGTTAGCCGCTAAGTCATGTGTGATCCTTATGGGAGCCCCCTTATATCTGAAGCTCCTCTTCTTGGCTTCTTGTAGTATTTTCTCCTTTTCTTGGAAGCTCTTGAATTCCTAGGGGTTGTCTTTTGGGGATTTAGTATAGAAGGTGTTCTATGAACCCTTTGTATTTCTATTTTGCCCCCTTGCTCCAGAACGTGGGGGCAATTTTCTTTTATAATCTCCTGTAGAATAATATCGAGTTAATTGTTTATCTCTGGTTTTTCTGGGAGACCGATAATTCGGAGGTTTTCTCTTCTCCCTCTGTTTTCGAGATCTGTGACCTTCTCAGTGAGATATTTTATGTTTTCTTCCAATTCATTAATTTTTTGGGTTTGCTTTATTTATTCTTGCTGTTTTATCATCTCACTTTCTTCGAGTTGCTTGATTCTGGTCGTTAGGGACTGGTTTTGCTTTTCAGCTTTGTCTGCCCTTCTATTGGATGCTTCGAGTTCTTTTTCCAATTGAGCAGTCTTATCTGTCAGACTGCTGATCTCTTTCTCCCATTTTTCTTTCCAGGTTTCCATCTTTTGGATAAGTTCCAGTTTGAGATCTTCCAGAGCTTGTTGATAGTTTCCATTTTGGGAGGCATGTTCTGATTTTTTTTGGATTTCCTCCTCATTTTCCTCTTTTCCTTAGGTACTTCCACCATAAAAGTTTTCAATAGTCACTTTTTTTCCCTTTCTTCCTGGATTCTTGATTTTGGGCCATGTGAGCCATCCCTTTGGTGGTTTTATTCCCCTTTCCTTTTTGGTCTGGTGTCTGGGTTATATGGGTGGTTTTTCTGTGAATTTAGGTTGCCCCCTACTAGTTCTTCCCAACCTCCGAGGTTTCTTAGAGAGCGGTGCTCTGATCACAGCCACACTGCCCAGGTGTTCAGATCCACCCAGATAATCAGCACATGGTCTGCCCCTGATGTTTAGCTCCGTGGAGATGGTCAGCACAGCAGCCCCAAGTACAGCTCCGCGGACCCCCGTGCTCAGCGCCGGGTTCTCCAGTGAAACCGCCCTGAGACGTTTTTTCCTGGCAATCCCCAGATCCCAAGGACCCTGGAGTGCCCCCCCCCCCCCGAGACAGAGATGTTCCTCACTCACTCACTGTCCCGGTGAGCGCTCAGGTAGCTCACTCTGGTTTGGTGGGGGAGGTTTGTGTGGGGGAAGGGCGGCTCAGTTCACTTTTCTGTGCAAGCTTTTCCTCCTTCTTATTATAGTGTGGAAATGTTCGAGCCCCACGTACCTTCGCCTCTGTGGAGTACTGGGAGTACTGGGGTGTCCTTCTGTTCCTCCAAAGGTGATTTTTATGCTCCTTTGATGTAGTCTGTTTTGTTCGGTGCCGGGGAGAGGAAGCGTGTGGCGTCTAGATTGCAGCCATGATTACCCGGAAGTACCCGTTAGCTATTCTTTATGTAGGTGTATTTCTTTTCTTTTTTTTTAAACCCTTACCTTCCATCTTGGAGTCAATACTGTGTATTTGTTACAAGGCAAAAGAGTGGTAAGGGCTAGGCAATGGGGGTCAAGTGACTTGCCCAGGGTCACACAACTAGGAAGTGTCTGAGGCCAGATTTGAACCTAGAACCTCCCATCTCTAGGCCTGACTCTCAATCTACTGAGCCACCTAGCTTCCCCCTATGTAGGTGTATTTTTAAGTTGATTACTTCTCAAAAATTTGATGCTTTTGTTGCTATTGATATTTTATTGATATTTGTTGCCAATGTAGTGGGGAAAGGATTTGATTCTGTCTTCCAGTTCTCTCCCTCCATTCCCACCTGAGACCTCCAGTTCAACTGATGTAATCACAGAAAGGGATAGATAATAGAAATAAATAGGTACTAAAATATTAACAAAATGCAAAAATATGTATGCCCTCTTAACCCTTTATGAAATCAATCAATCAATAAATAAACATTTATTAATGTTTATGTGTCAGGCACTGTGCTAAGTACCAGAGATACAAATATGAAAAGCCCTCAAAGAGTTCTCAGTTTAATGGAGGAAGACAATACAAAGAGGAAGACTAAAAAGTAGGGGTGAGGAGAAAAGAGGAGGTATCTAGGGAAGTACCCAAAGAGGAGGTAGCTAGGGAAGTACTCAAGGTAGAGACATGAGGGAGGTCAGTCAGAGAAGTCCTGGAGATCTTACAGGATAATGAAGTTATGCCAATAATGAGCTTCCCTGGGACATGGTGAGATAAGTCAGTTATAGAAGTTCCAAAGTAATTCATAAGCCAGGTGAGAAATGAGAAACATGAAATAGTTTCTATGATTTAATTGGAAGAGGAGCTTAACATCAGCTGGTAAAAGATTAACAATGCGCCAGTGACCCTTCAATAAACTAAAAAGTCGTCTTCTAGACAGGAACTGTCTAGTAGCTTGAGGCAGGAAGCAGCTTTGGGGACTGAACCCTGTGTATCTTCTAGAGATGAGGAGGGGGAGAAGAAATTATTTTCTTTCCCCTTTCCTCCTTCCCTTTGCCATGCTATCTTTTAGGGATGCTACTTTCCTAGTGGGTTCTTTTTGTATATTTTAAAAACATGAATGAATGTTAGATTTTATAAGAGCTGTTTTTTCTGTATTCATTGGCAAAAATCCCATCTAGGTAAGGGATATTTTAAATTATTTATATGTTCTCTGTTTTACTTTGTTGATAGTTTATCTGATTTTGAAACATTCTTTAAAACTTAGTATAGGGGGCAGCTGGGTAGCTCAGTGAATTGAGAGCCAGACCTAGAGACAGGAGGTCTTAAGTTCAAATCTAACCTCAGACACTTCCTAGCTGTGTGATCCTGGTCAAGTCACTTGACCCCCATTGCCTAGCCCTTACCACTTTTCTGTTATGGAATCAATATAGTATTGATTCTAATTTGGAAGGTAAGGATTAAAAAAACTCAGTATAAACCCTCTTTGGTCATGGTGAATAATTTTTTTTTTAAATTCTATATTCTATTCTTCTTCATTTCCCACTAGCTATTCGGCTTGGTTTCAATTTTGTCAACATTTACGCCACTAGACTAATCACCAGGAAACATCATCATGGAGATTGTTTCAGCTTTGGCATTCTTATGTCATCAATGCCCTCAGTTGTCTCTACCTCTCTGATTAAAGGGTTGGAGGACAGAGCCAAAAAACCCCAACAAACTTCCATAATTTCCCTTTATTGAGAACTTAGAATGTGCAGTCAATTCTTTCCCACCAGTTGCCCTGCTGGTTTTGACTCCTCCAACATCACTCCCCTGTTCAAAGTACCCTTTGGCAACATCCCTCCCACCCTATTGGCTTCCTTTTTATATATTTTCTTCTTCCATGAGATTGTAAGCCCCTTGTTCTTTGAAGGCAGGGATTGTTTTTTTCTTATTTGTATCCCCAGCACTTAGGACACTCCCAGGCACAAAATAGGCACTTAATTAATGTTTATTGTATTATATTAGATCTTATTTTATTTAGTATTTTTGATCCTATAGTCAGTTTGTTATAAAGGAATTACATTTTTAGTGTTATTTTTACTAGGTTTTAGGATCAATATCATACTTGCCTCATAAAGGTTCTGAGTAGTGTTCTACATTTCTATGTATTTATGAATAATTGATATAATATCAGGATTATTTGCTCTTGGAAGGTTTGAAAGAATTTAAATGTGAACTTATCTATGCTACCCTCATTCATTCTTTAATACTTTAATTCAGACTTTATTTCATTGTTCTCTTGTCTATCATTTTGTTCTATGTTGGTATTGTGACTGTTCTTAACCTAGTTATATCTTTGAAAGCTGATTATAGATAAAGAAATTGATATTAGTTGTAATTCTCCTATTATATAGCTGAAAGATGAAGACTGAGCTGATTATTTCCTTTACTTCTGAGCCTTCAGGTACTCATAACAAACTCTTTAAATAGTGGGCTCTCTTAATTCTTTCCCTTTACTCCCTTGCCCCCACAAGAAGGAAGTCATAGAATCATAACTTTAAAATGAAAAGGATTTTAGAAAAAACTAATCCTATCCTGTCTTTTTACCGATCAGGAAACTGAAGCTTAGAGATGCTGTTCCTTACCCAAAGACACACAGGGCTTAAAGGGCAGAATTGGGATTTGATTCTAGATTCTTTCTCCAAATTTTGTGCTTTTTTCTAATGTACATGCTGTCTGATTTCTTCCAGTTCTAAAATCTTAGGATTCTACATAGGAGCATCCTGATAAATGCTTAATAATCAGCTCTTTGGGGAGTGGGGGTGGGGATAAATTGTCCATACAACAAACTTTATAGTTTAATCTGCATAATTAACATTTTCTTAATCACTTTCTTAAGGCTAGACAATCAATGAAATTAATTCTTGATTGGGAAGATTTGCCTATTTCTGAGACTGTAAATGTTCACACTGAAAATTTAGCAAGTGATTCTTGCAAGCCAGTTTGAGCCAGCTTCAGCACATCCCTGATTCTATAATTGCAGAGATGACAGTCACACCTTTCTTTGGTATTTCTTTGGTAACAGAATCCTGCAATGAATGGATAAGGATTTCATTCAACAATCAATGAAACAGCATTTATTCATAATCTACTGTGGACACATCACTAGAAATTCAAAGAAAAAAACAAAAGTTCCTCCCCACAAGAAGCTTCATTGTAAGGACCAAACAATATCTATGTAAATAAGCATCATAGTTCTGCTCATTTGTGTTCCTGGTTGTCAAAGTTAGTTCAATATTAATGTCATAGCTGAGGGTGTGTATGAAATAATAGAACTCTGTTTGACATCAGAGGAACTGGGTTCAAATCTCAACTCTTCTGTCTACTACCAGTGTTACCTTTTGCAAATAATTTATCTTCCCTAAATATCCTTATCCATAAAAGAAAGGGTTGGACTAGATTGTCCATGAGGTCTCTTCCTACTCTGTGTGTTTGATAACATAATTTTAATCAGTGTTACTAATAAGCACCCATCTCCAAAATGTGGATTAAATTCTTGGATAATTCTATAGAGGACAGTCCTCTAATTAGTCCATTGGTCAACCAGTAATCATTTATTAGGCAATCATATGTAGGTCTGGAGGTACAAAGACCTAAATGAAACAGTACCTTCTCTTAAAGAGCTTATATTCTAAAGTTTGTTGTTTGTTTCTTTTTGCATAAAAGGTTGCTCTTCTCTGCCACTATTCCACCTTGAGCCCTTCCCCTTAACACCTCATTTTATCCTGACAGCAACTCTGGTACTATAATTTACAGATGTAGAAACTGAAGCAAGTCGAGGTTAAAGGACTTGTCCAAGTTCACAAAAATGGTAAGAATATGAGGCTGAATTATGAATTCAGATCTTCTGCTCATTCCACATCCAATGCTTTGAGCCATCTACCTGCCTCACAATTGCCTTGAATCTTGGGCAATTATCCCAGGTGCACTTTGTTCTGTGCAGATTTATATTTTTCCTGGAAGTCTCCTGAGGACAGAGCAGTAGTTCCCCAAATCCATTGACGTGTAATTGTTTCAACCCACATTGGGGGAAGATGAGGATCTATTCCTGTCTTCATTCTGCAGTGGAATCACATTGTTGTACCCTGATGAATTGGAAAGGAAGTCCCAGGAGGGTTTATGAATGAACTGCTTCTAGTTTCCTCTCTAGAGGACAATGAAATGTGGCAAAAGCCATCCTAAAGCATGCCTGTTGTGTCCACTTGTCACTGGTGTTACTTTTCCCTCCCATAATTATTGATGTTCCAAGCCCTAATGCTCAGGGCTCTTCTATGTAAGAAAAAGTGAATTTTTTTCTCCAACTTTGGTCATAGCAGGGACATCAATCCTGATCTGTTCCTCACTACTGAATTCTACACTGACCACCAAAAATAAGGAGCAAACCCAACCACACCAATCAGGGCTGGCTCTCAGAAAGTAAGATTGAATGGCTATTAAGTGCATTGACAACTATAAACTAAATACCCTGTTCAGAGAAGGCATGGTCATCATACTGAAACCATATCATCTTTAAAAACAATATTTTCTAAGACTTCTAAGAACTGACAGTGGTGAGTCAGATACTACAGTTTATGGTGGTTTCTATTTAGAACTAATTTATCCATTAATTAATTAATTTTGTTATTAAATGGTACTAAGTCAACATCTACTTTGCTAAACATTGAGGATGTGGATAATGGGAAATTCAATTTAATTTGACAAGCATTTGTTAAGTATTGATAAGAGCAAAGCATCATGTTAAGTATTGGAGATACAGATATAAAATAGAAAAGTCTCTGCTCCACAGGAGCTTACAGCTAACTGAGGTGAATGGGAGATACAACATGTATATAATTTGAAGGAGAGAGGAATAATAATTAGAAGTATGAGAAAGGGCTTCCCTTAGGAATTGTGACCTGAGTTGAGCTTTTTGAGGGAGACAAAAGATTTCTAAGAGTTATAAGTAAGGAGAAAGTGCCTACCAGGAATGGGAGAAAGCATATGCAGAGGCAGAAAAGTGGAAAATGGAATGCTGAGTTCAGAGAGACTTGCTTAGTTGGAAGCTATAGTTCATAAATGGTAATAAGATAAAACAAATTCATATTCTTGCTTCTTGAAAAATTTCAGCCAGTTTGGGCATATATAAACATATGAAATAACTAGAAACTAAAAGCAAGTTCATGCTAATCTGGTCCAAGATAAGCAATTTGAGAAAAGGGAGAATGATTGGTATAGTATATAGTATAGTTAATAGTAGTTCAGTGACTATCACTACTGCATCAGAGTTCCTGCAATTATATTGAGGCTTAATGTAGTTTGTTTTAATTTAATTAGACTGAAGACTTTCTGGAAACTTCTTGAGTTGGGTCTTAAAGAAAGTAAGCTATTGATATAGATTATAGATTATATATAGAAATCAGTGTCAAGAAGTACCATAGAGAGCTTTCCCCGCGGCGAGACACATTCCCCACCCGCGCCATGGGCTGTCGTCCCGCCTGCTGTTACAGGTACTGTAAAAACAAGCCGAACCCCAAGTCCCGTTTCTGCAGGGGAGTTCCCGATGCCAAAATCCGAATCTTTGATCTTGGGAGGAAGAAAGCAAAAGTGGACGAGTTTCCACTGTGTGGCCACACGATGTTTGATGAGTACGAGCAGCTGTCATCTGAAGCCTTGGAAGCAGCTCACATCTGTGCCAACAAGTACATGGTGAAGAGCTGTGGCAAGGATGGCTTCCATATTCGCGTGAGCCTCCACCCTTTTCATGTCATCCGCATCAATAAGATGCTGTCATGTGCTGGGGCTGATAGGCTCCAGACTAGCATGTGGGGGGCCTTTGGGAAGCCCCAGGGCACCTGTGTCCACATTGGCCAGGTTATCAAGTCAATTCGGACCAAGGTCGAGAACAAAGAACATGTGATTGAAGCTTTGCAGAGAGCTAAGTTCAAGTTCCCTGGCCACCAAAAGATCCATATCTCCAAGAAATGGGGTTTCACCAAGTTCAATGCCGATCAGTTTGAGGATATGATCTCCGAGAAGCGGCTCGGCTCATTCCTGATGGCTGTGGGGTCAAATACATCCCTAACCGAGGCTCCATGGACAAGTGGTGCGGGCTCCACTCCTGAGGGCTGGGCTGTGACCACCTGTCTTATTGACTTTCTGCAGGCACAAATAAATAGATATCTGCTTTCTGGTAAAAAAAATTACATAGAGAGAAGCAGGTAGATGGAAACTAACAGAATGACTTATAAAATTGGTCTCTATAACATAATTCACATGTACATGATCAGAGTTTTCTGTGTGTTTGTGCAAATCTCCAGAAAATATGAAAACTTCATTTGTGTGTTGGACTTCTGACAGGATTTCAAACTAAGGTGAGATACTCCAGATACTCAGTTATATATATTTTTATCTATGAAAAGCTGTAACACTTAGATGGTGTGGATTAGACAAATTAGACCACTGCCATTTAAATGAGAAGGTACACCTCAAAGTGTAAGTTTTGAGTGGAAAGATCCTTTTAAAATTAAAAAATTTTTCTCATTGGAATAACTATGCTACTGGTTTTAGAATTATATATTGCTGAAATCAATTTTATTTATTTTTTTTTTTAAAACCCTCACCTTCCGTCTTGGAGTCAATACTGTGTATTGGCTCCAAGGCAGAAGAGTGGTAAGGGCTAGGCAATGGGGGTCAAGTGACTTGCCCAGGGTCACACAGCTGGGAAGTGTCTGAGGTCAGATTTGAACCTAGGACCTCCCAATCTCTAGGCCTGGCTCTCAATCCACTGAGCTACCCAGCTGCCCCCTGAAATCAATTTTTTTAATGTCATAAGATTATTTGATAGATATAATAACAGATGTTTTGGTGATCCTCTGATTATGAATACCAATGGAGGCATAAAAGAGATGTAGATTTGCCACTCTCATGGGGGAAATCCAGTACAGATTCTAAGAAGAGGAAGAATTTGTAGGTGATGTTCACCTAGTTCTAGAACATTGAAGAGCTTTCTAAATTGTATCTATATTGGCTTAACTATAGATGAATAATATCAAGTGCCCAGATTATGTTCGGAAGTTGAACTTGCAGGATAGAAAATAAATCCACAAAAATCAACATTATTTCTATATAATTATTTTGTTCTTTTACCTCATTCCCCTCTACTAACAAACACTGAAACATTGGCCTACTTTCTGTTCTTTGTACAAGATATGACTTTGTTAAACTTTTATTAACAGTTCCCCATGCTTGAAATATTTTCTTTCCTTCTCATCACTTCCTAGATTCTCTGGCTTCTTTCAAGTCTTTGTTAAAGTCTTACCTTCTACAAGTTGCCTTTCCCAGTTTTCTTATTAATATTAGTGCCTTCTCTTTGAGATAATCCCTAGCTTATCCCTCATCCTATATATGACTCATTTATACCTAGTGGTTTGCATTTTGGTGTCTAGCAGATGCCAAGCATCTGCCTAGCAGGAACTGTTTTTTGCCTTTCTTTGTATACTTGAAACCTAGCACAGTGCCTACCATACAGAAGGTTATTTATAAATGCTTCTTGAACTAAAGTCATTTTCAGAAATCTCAAGTTATTATGCCAAAGGGCTTTAAAAGACTGCCTGCCCTTTAATACAGCCATACCACTGCTGGGTTTATACCCCAAAGAGATAATAAGTAAAAAGACTTGTGCAAAAATATTTATAGCCGTGATCTTTGTGGAGGCAAAAAATTGGAAAATGAGGGGATGCCCTTTGATTGGGGAATGGCTGAACAAATTGTGGTATCTGTTGGTGTTGGAACACTATTGTGCTGAAAGGAATAATGAACTGGAGGAATTCCATGTGAACTGGAAAGACCTCCAGGAATTGATACAGAGCAAGAGGAACAGAGCCAGAACATTGTACACAGAGATAGATATACAACATGGCACAATCAAATGTAATGGATTTCTCTACTGGCAGCAATGCAATGATCTAGGACAATTCTGAGGGACTTATGAGAAAGAATACTATCCACATCCAGAGAAAGAACTGTGGAAGTAGAAATACAGAAGAAAAACAATTGCTTGATCACATGGGTCAATGGGGATATGATTGGGCATGCAGACTCCAAATGATCACCCTAGTACCAATATCAATAATATGGAAATAGGTCTTGATCAATGACACATGTAAAACTCAGTGGAATTGTATGTTGACTACGGGAGGTGGGATGGAAGGAGTAGAAAGAAAGAACATGAATCATGTAACCATGGAAAAATATAAAAAATTAATTAATTAAATAAAAATTTTAAGACAAAAATAGAAGCCTCAAGTTATAGCCATAATATTTCTTAAATATAGGAAATTTGGCAATCACTTAAATTCCTTGGGTCTTAATTTTCTTATCTTTAAAATGAGAATACTACTATTTCTATCACATACTTTATATTGTGCACATCAAATGAAATAATACAGGTAAAAGTACATTGTAGTCATAAAAGTGTTACTTATTGTAAGTTATTATCATCATATTTTAGTACATCTGTGAATTTGTGATTTCATCAATGTAAGTGCCCCTTCCAATAATGCAGATTACAACCCACCCATTCATCTGCAATGGCACTTATCCATATCCTCCTTTAAATTCTCTGTGGGGGAGAATATTCAACATACTAGAGCAGCTTCCTCTTGATATTTTAACAAATGTTACCCCTTTCTCTTACTATAATTCATTGAAGTAAATTAACATTTAGTATTTGCTATGTACTAGACTCTGTGCCAAGTGCTGGGTATACAGAGGAAGCTGAAAAGGGATGGGGTAGTGAAAAGACCTGCCATGATATTCCTCATGGGTCCAAACCAAGCAGAGCTGTTGGTGGAAAGTGGAGAATTGCCATCACCAAACAATCTTCTTGTCTGATCATATCTCTTCCATGAAGTATTTTATGTTGCTTGTGTACATAATTCATCATTTATAATATGTTACAGCATATCTATGCCAGCGATACAACTCTCTATTGCCTTTAAAGTAACCTGCATTTTTAATTTTATGGACATTGTGATGTCCCATGATTCATAAATGTAGCTTCACCAGAAAAAAAATTGGTGTTAAAAAGATGAGATTTCATTATAGGAAAAAATATACTTTGAATTTGCTATGCAATTCCCCTAATGCAATCCTATCCTCTCTTCTTCAGATTCAGTTCTAAGCCTATCTTTGTCCATTCACTACATCTGCCCATATATATTTATTCATATTTATATAACGTACATATATACACATATATACATCCAGACACACACACATGTGCACACACACATATATGTATATATAATTTCTTCTTTAGTCTTGACTAGATCTTCATGACCCCTCTTGGGATCTTCATAGCAAAGATACTAGAGTGGTTTGCCATTTTCTTTTCCATCTCATTTTATAGATGAGGAAACTGGTGCAAACAGGGTTGAGTGACTTACCATGGGTCACATTGCTAGTAAGTGTCTGAGGCTGAATTTGAACTTAGGTCTTCCTGACTCCAGGCCTGTTGATCTTGTTTTATCTCTATGGACAATATTTCTAATACTATGCCACAAAGAAATGGTGACAATGGATTTTCTTGTTTGACCTTGATTTCATTGGAAAGGTCTCCAGTTTGTCTTCATAATGAAGAATATTAGCCGTCTTCTCTCTAGGTTTCATCTCTCTAGATTTTACTCTTTCCTTGTTTTCCTCCTTCCTATCAGATTATTCCTTCTCTATCTTCTTTGCTAGCTTCTCACCCAGATCATGTCCTCTACCTGCAAATGGCGCTTATATATTAAATATAAATTCTAAGGAAGAAGAGTAGTAAAGGGTAAGTAATTAGGGTTAAGTGACTTGCCCATGGTCATATAGCTAGAAAATATCTGAGGTCAGATTTGAACCCAGATCCTCCTACTTCCAGGCTCAATGCTCTATCCACTGAACCACCTAGCTTCCCTTTAGTTATCTTCTCTATGCTGATGATTCTCATAACTCCCTCTCCTACTGTAACATCTGCACTGATCTCCAATCATTCCTCTTCTCAATAAACTCCATTAACCTTTTGGCCTCCAAAACCAAATACAAAATTCTGTTTGGATTGTAAAGCCCTTTATAACTTCAGGTGCCATTCCCCACCCAATACTTTTGAGTTTTTTCTTATACCTTATTCCCCACCATATATACTTAAATCCAAAGACACTAGTCATTTTCTAGTCTACAAAAAAGACACTCCACCTCTTAGCTCCAGTTCCTTCAACTGATCTTATATGGTAAAGTTTTCAGATGTGTTCTCCAAGAGCTCACAATCTAATGGGAGACAACAAGCAAACAAATGTGAAAAAGTTGTATGCAGGCTAAAACATAAACAATTAAAAGAGAAGAGGCATTAGAATTAAGAGGTATTGGGAAGGGCTTTTTATTTAAGATGAGATTTTAGTTAGGGTTTGAAAGAATCAGTAGATAAAGAGAGAAAGTATTCTAGGTGTGAGAGACAGCCACAGAAAATGGTCTTTAAAAAAAGGACTGATTGGCTATTTGTAGGGAGTAGGTCTGTGAGGTCCTTTCCAACTTTGAGATTCCCCAAATCTGTGAATTTATCCTATGTCCATTTGCACTTTGGAATTTTCATGGGTATTATATCTTTAGCTGCAGAATAATTTATTATAATGGAAAGATTTGGTTGTTTTGATACACCTTAGCTCACGAATACAGATGTGCAGGTAGTTGGACTAATGCTTCTGGGCACTAATGGACCTTAGAATTGCTAATTTTTAAAATAATTTTTTAGCAAATTGGAATGATTAACTTGAAGATGAAGAACAAGATCAACTTCATCTTGAAGCAATGTAGATGATAGAAATAAATAAATAAATAACATGCTAAATGGATGTGTAGATGATATATAATAGAAACAAGGACATAATAGAATTATTTATAGAACATAAATAAAAAGAAATAATATGACAAGTGAAATTGCAAGGATATTCATGAGGCAAAATGGTTTGGAATGTAAAATGTAAACGTCATACTTTGAGAATGTAAACACTGAAACTCCAAAATGTTACAACCTCCTTGACATGTTCCCATTTTTGCTCAATGCATTTTCCATTGAAAACTATAAAAATGGGGATTTACTAGATAGAATGGAAGTCAAAGCAATCTGACTTTGTTTCTCCTTGTCCAAACATGTAAAATATTTGGAGTTTATGTGATTTACTTGATCTGTTTATTTAAACAGTTTTAAAGATCTCACATCCAAGTCAACTTCAGAGAAACAACTTTGGACTGCAATCTTTTATAAAACTAGAGGGTTTTTCCCCTTTCTTCTATTATAAAGTTCCTACAGACAACACCTTGAAAAGGTAGGGGATCAATGGGCACTTTCTTGGTATGATGATGATGGCAGTGGTGAAAGTAGGGAAGAGATTCAAACCAATTCTTGCTAGTTACCTTCATCTTAGTTCATAATGAACTTATTCCTTTCTTAAGTGTACATTATGTTGGCTTGTGGTATCATTGAAAATAAAGCCCTGGGTGATGGTGTTATTGTGCTTGAGTCCTTAAAAACCTTCCATTACAGACACAAACATGTATCATCCAAATTTTTTTTAAATAGTGCATTCGAAAATCATTTCATTCTTGAAATTTCTGTTTTGTGGGATTGCTTGACATATAAGTCAGGAACTGTCTTTATGCTTTAGCATCTTTGTAATACCAATAGACCTCCAAACCTCAATTTAAAGTGAAGGTCCTTAATAATTTATATGCCTACATTTCCACATCACCTTACCCCTGTTCTCCCTCCACCTCCACCCCGTCCCGTATTGTTAAAAACAAAACAATGAAATAAAGTACCTGCATCCTCAGAGCATGTTACAGGCCAATTTATGATTCTAATTCTCTGTTTGGTCATCTGAAATATACTAGTTTAGCAGGTTTATGACTTTCAAAGGTATTTTTTTAAAGCAATTCTTCCTCAAATTACCATTCTATAAATGTTTTTGGCTCTGGAAGAGAAAATATGTCCTTCAAACAAGTTTCTTCTTTCAGGGATACTTCTCTAAGTGGGTTCTACTGTGTATTGACGACTCACTGTTTTTCTGTTATCATCTTTTCAAGGCTCAATTCATTACCCCTGTTCATTATTCAATTTGTTGGGCTTTGAACAGCTGAATAATTGAAAGCTATGGAAGTATTGTAAATTATGGCCTCTGCTTTCATAATCCCAGTTTTAGGGGTTTATGGCTGTACTGTAAAAATTCACTGTGTTGGAACCTGACATACAAGGTCTTATGTTGAAAGAAAATTAATTTTTTTGATGTAAAATACATTTTCCCTCCTGCTTCCAAACCATGACTACAAATAGTAACTCTTTTGTCTTTAGTAAGAATAGAGATTGGTTATTGATTTTCCTACATTTACTCTGGCTGTCTGATGCCAGGGTAGTACCAATATGGAGAACTTTTCTGCCTTCGGGGGTGGACTACCTTATATTATTTTAGAAAGAAGAAAACTATCACTGACTTATAGCATTGGAGCTAGATGAGGCTTTGGAGATCATCTAGTTCAACCCTCTCATTTATAATTGAAGAAACAAAGGCTCAGAAAGGTTCTCAGTCGGTAAGCACAAATCTTTTATTATTTTATATTTGAAAATTTTTATTTAATAAATTAATTTAGAATATTTTCCCATGGTTACAGAATTCATGTTCTTTCTCTCCCCTCCACCCCTCTCCTGTAGTCAATGAGCAACTAGACTGGGTTTTTCGATAAGCATTTATTAAGTTTATTCAGTGCCAGGCGTTGTTTTAAGGGCTTGGGATTTTATAAAAAGCCTAAAGAAAGACAGACCTTGCCTTCAAGAAGTTTACACTCGAATACAGGAAGACAACTTATAAAAGGAAGATGAAAAGAGAAAGGGGATAAGAATATAATTGAAGGGCACGGTAGAGAAAGCTTGGCATGTAGCCTGGAGAAGAATGCCACATGACTGGCTTGGAACCTCCTTAAAGAGAGATTTGAGAAGGAGTCACCCAATCAGAAGGAGAGTCAGGCAAAGATATTCCTTTTGATGTGTGAATTCAGGGCTGATGTGATCTTCCAAGATGAAGAGATTTCTAGAGCATGATAGAAAAGGATATGGAGTGAAATCTCTACAGATTTAGTGACTCACATGAGGTTCCACAAGAACTAAGTAGCCAAGTTGAGTATTGAACTCAGGTTCTCTTATTCCAAATTCAGTGTTCTTCCTATTGCAGCAAGAAGGCCAACAGCTGACTTTAAACCATAGTGCAGGCAGAAAATACCCAAGATGGAAGAATGGAAAAGTCAGAGAGCAGAGGTAGGAAGAAGGTCTTTCTGGGGAATGCATAGGGAATGTTATTCAGTATGAATGCATGAGCATCCCATCCCAACCATATATGCATATAAAAACACAATTGTAATTATTCATTTATTATTTATATATACATATAAAATATACACATACATGCAATGTATATCTATTACACACATATACATACATTCATAGAATTATAGCTATAGAGCTGGAAGAGATCTGAAAGACCATCTAATCCAACTTTTAAATTTTATTGAAGAGGAAATAGGTGGTTAAGTAACTTACTCAAGGTCACATAGGAAGTACGTGGCAGAATCTAGATATATCTAGTTAGACCACTGCAATGATTAAAAAGTCTGTGACTCCATTTTCCTGAGAGTAGCAGTTTTCAAATTTTTTTGGTCTCAAGACTCCTTCAAAGTGTGAAAAATTGTTGAAGACTCCCCAAAGGGCTTCTGTTTATGTTGGCTATATCTATTTATATTTACCGTATTAGGAATTAAAACATCTTTTTTATTAAAATAGTTTTGACTTCATGGACCCCTTGAATGGATCCCAGGGATCACTAGAGGTTTCTAGATTATGCTTTGAGAATCATTGACCTAGGGTATAAAGCCTTGAACCCTAAATTTGATATTTAATGTATTCTATAATCTGGCACCATTTTTTTTCATCTCAAGCTTTATTTAATGGCATCATATCTACTTCTATTTTCCTCCACATCCCATATCTTCATACAGCAGATTGCCTTTTGTTTCCAACTCATGTCTTTTTCACTATTACTTTATAGAAATACACACACACACACACACATATATAATTTTTTCCCTTTAATTTCCCTTTAAACCCAGGAGATTTTATGATCCCCATTTCTTTCTACTAGACCCTCCCCTCTATAGATTATCTCTAATTTATCCTGTATATATTTTTATATAGTTATTTTCATGTTATCTTTCATTAGACTGTGAGTTCCTTGAGATCAGAATGGTTTTTCTGTTTGTTTGTTTTTCCTTGCTTTTCTTTCTATTCTTAGCAGTTAGCATACCACACTGTAGGTACTTAATAAATTCTTATTTATTTGTTACTGACTAACTAAGGTAAAATCTCCAACCCAGGCCTTTTCTGATCTCTTGGAGACTTGCTCTACCTGCAACTGAATCGGTAGATTCTCACTCCCTCTTAAAATTATTCACACCTTTGACTTTTAGATCTAGGACTGCTTTACACTCTTAAAATTATAGGGGATCCCAAAGAGCTTTTGTTTTATATGGGCTAGATCCAGGGATATGCTGGTAAATGTTTAACAATGCTCTCTTAGATCCACCTCCAGAGAAAGAACTGTTGGAGTTGGATGGGTGTGAATCAACACATAATATCTTTCACATCAGTGTATTTATTGTTTTATTTTGAGGTTTTGGTTATTTATGAGTGTTCTCCTAAAACAATGACCAATATGGAAATTTGTTTTTCAGGATAATAAAAATAAAATTAAACAAACACACAAACAAAACAACAATTAGGGCAGCTTGGTGGTTCATTGGTGCCTAGCCTGAAGAGAGGAAATCCTAGATTTGAATCTGTGTAACTCTGGGCAAGTCACTTATCCTCAATTGCCACTGCTTTTCTGACTTGGAAATCATATTGATTCTAAGCAAGAAGGTAAGGATTTAAAAACAAAAAAACCTTAATAATATCTTTATATGGAAAAATATATTGGCAGATACTTAAAATAAAAACCAAAAAACACCTTACCTTCCACCTTAGAAATGAAGAATGATGAAGGCTAGGCAATAGGCATTAAATGATTTGCTCAGGGACACAGCTAGAAAGGAACTTGTGTCTCTAGGTCTGGTTCTCAATCCCTCATGCCACCTACCTGCCCCTATAGGCACATAATCTTAAATTTAATCTGCATTACTAACATTTTTTCTATTACTTTCATAAACCTAGATAAACAATAAAACATCAAATTCACCCTGATTTGTAGTGTTGATCATTTTCCAAGATGAAAATGCTTGCAACTGAAAATTTAACAACTGGCTCTCATGAGTCATTTGTAGCTGCCTTTGTCATTGATTTTAGCTATTGATTATTTCAATACTAGAAATTAAAACCAGTAATTAAAAATATTTAATCCATTTAAAATAACAATAGATTCATTAATATTATATAAATAACTTTTTAAAGAAAAATATTTTTCAAAGCAAATCAAAACTTTGTGGGAAGAATAGAATCATTTCCCCAGATTTTTGTAAATCTTTTTAATGTCTGCTTAAGAGAAGTCAGATGGATTCTCATATCTGCTTCTGTGTTCATTCTGTCACAAAATGTTATTATGGGGGGTAAATATATGAAGAAAATATAGCCTCATATACATATGGAGTCGGAAAAGGGAGGAGTATTTTAATGGGTAAATAATATCTTAGTATTATTATGAAAATAGTTTTGAATTCAAAGTTGCCATGAAGGGTCTTGGAGGCCCCCCCCCCCCCACCAGGATCCTCAGAACACACCATGTGAAATACTATTCTACAAAATGGATGATTTCATTTTTTGTGTTTGTATTGCTAGTGCCCAACAGTAGGCACTTAATGAATGTTTGATGATAGGTTGATTATATTGATTTATTTGGGCACACATTGTTCTCCTCAGGAGAAAGTAAATTCCTAAAGGACAAGAACGATTTCATTTTTTTTCCTGGTGTCCCCAAGGGCCTACTTTAGTTTCATTATCTTGGGTGTATGAAAAAGGTTTGTTGAGTTGAATTGAATCTCGGTAAATGATAGCTGTTAAATAAGAAGAGACCATAAATGCTGAGGCAAACTTCCATAAAGAATCTGGAGACTGAGCTGGGTCTTGAAGGATAACAACTATTTAAGAAGGGAGGGAATTCCCAAGGTGTTCTGTCTGTCTGTCCATTGTCAGTGTGGGAATATATTTGGACACATATGTTTGCCTCTATGCTTTTGTGTTTGAAGGTGGATGGAGCAAAGGTGACACAAAAGGGATTTTCTCTGCATTTGCAGGGGTAGAAATCAAATGGGGTTGGAGTCGATGGAAACAAGGAAGGGAATTTTCTCTTTTTTAATCTTTTCCATAATAATAATGTCTCTTCACTAAATGGGCAGCTAGGTGGTGCAGGTTATAGAGACTTGACTCTAGAATCAGAAAGACTCATCTCCCCAAGATCTAATCTGGCTCCAGATACTAGCTGTGTGACCCTGGGCAAGTCACTTTTTGTCTCATTTTCCTCATCTTGTCAGATAAGCTGGTCAGGGAAATGGCAAGCCACTCCAATGTCTTTGCCCAGAAAACCTCAAATGGGGTCACAAAGAATCAGACACGACTACACAACAAATTGACTGACTGTTAATGAATTTGGCAAGTTATTAAGGAACACAAGTTAGAAATGACAAAAAATTCCTAAATAGGAACAGACAGTAGTTATTCAAGAGCCTATTATCATGACTGTCATTAGTCAATGAAGGATCTAGAATCTGAGATATTGATTCAAGCTAATACATTTCTGACTTCACTGAAATAGGCATTTTCAAGATTCCTACTTTATGGGTAAGCTTTTGTTTATGAGGGGGAAAAAGAATTGTTATAAGAAGATATAAAAGCTGCTTAACATTTTTTATGGCACTTTCGCATAAATCTTCTATCTATAACATGATCTAGTGACATAAATATTAGCAGCTTGTGTCTGTTTCACCTGCTGTGAAACCAGTGCTGTCCTATAGCAATAACCAGCAATGGAATAGAGCTATTTGCTGCTACCATAAATAAAAAAGGGTGTCATGGCTGTTTTCATTTGACTGAGCAGTAATGGAGTTAATTATACTTCCAGTCTCTTTGTTTTTGATCTGTGTTTCCAAAGTCATCTAAGCTTTTGGAAGTTCTTGTGTATTTTTTAACTCTTTCCTTGGCCATTTGTAGTAGATGGCATTTCAGATTTCAAGGCTATATATCTTTCTAAAATATGCTTGAAGCTGAAACTGTGAATGCTAATAAGTTCTATGTTGGTATTCCTGTAAGTGAATAGGAAGAGTTGAAAGATTATATTGTACTTATAATTTTGTCAATCATTTCTACTGATCACACCCACTTCTGGGCTGTCCTGCATTCAGGGCATAGTAAATACTTAAAATAAATAAATGTTTTTTGAATTGCCGAGGTAGGATAATATTTTAGCTCAGTTTTTCAGTGGAGAAAATTGGGGAGCATCGATGTAAAGGAACTTGGTCAAGGTTATATACCAAATCAGTGTCAGGATTAGTAGAAATTCTTTGAATTGTTTTTTCTAAATTACTAATTACTTTGAGAAATTATCGCTTTTATAATATGCCTTTGATGCTTGCTCTCTTTGTGACATTATACAGGTCACTTTATCTCCTTATGTCTCAATTTCCTTACCTATAAAATGAGGGGATAGGAATAGATCATCACTAATGTCTCTTCCAGATTTTTGTTATTCAATTATTTCAGTTGTATCTAATTCTTTGTGATCACATTTAGTGTTTTCTTGGCAAAGATACTGAAATGGATTGCCATTTCCTTCTACAACTCATTTTGCAATTGAGGAAACTGAGGCAAACAAGGTTAAGTGACTGGCCTAGGGTCACACAGCTAGTAAGTATTGTAGGCTGGATTTGAACTCAGAAAGAAGAGTCTTCCTGACTCAAGACCTGGCACTCTATCCACTGAGCTACTTTGCTGCCTCTTCCAGATTTAGAGCTCTGATCCTCTGTCCCTAAGACTGATTTTAAAATATCATTTTTAATATTATCAACAACAGCTTCGATTCATTTTTATATGTGTACGTATGCATTTTATACAAAATGTTATAGCCTCTACTTAGCATTCTGTAAAGTGTGTGCATATATATACATATATGTTCTAATATGTTATTGTATCTGAGATTTAATTGATATGATGAGAATCCAATGATATCGTCACAACCCACCCATAGCTGCTATTCTATGTCATTCTTGCTCATGTTCTTGTGAAAGTTCACGTATCTATTCAATGTATTGAAGACCCTCCTTGAATTCTGTTGGCATTTTAATTATGCCAGTGTAACACTGGGACTATTTGTACTCATTCTTCAGTTTTTCAATACAATTTTTTCAATCATACATTTAAAATACTTTATTATTATATCCTTTGTTCTTTTTCCCTATGTAATTTTTAAAAATAAAATATTATACCGTGCTCATACCTATCTCTCCAATGAGAAAGTTTCTTCACTGCTTTTTTGGGAGCAATGTCTTAAATACTTAAATTGTATAAAATGATATTTGAATTAATGTATATAAATATCATATCTATGTACATAAGTAATTAAGTATCAAGGAGACATCTCCATCTTCATTATTTGATAATATGGTAATATTATATTGACAAAACACCAAGCTAGACTACATTATTAGTAATAGCTACAGTGAGATTAAGTTAGGTCGTAATTATGTTGTTGGTATTTAAGGGTATGTGTTTATAACTTGAAAGATGTTGATCGTTTATCCAGTGATAATATTTTGACATTAATTAACTGAATAAATTGTCACAATTCTTAGCTTTCTTTTTTGTTAGTGTACACTTGAATTTATTCTTTCTGTATCTACTAGACTCTAAATATCTAATTCCTGAAAGAATAATTAATATCAAGATCCTGAAAAAAGTAGAAATTTTCCACATGAAATTCAAATTCTTTTCCTATGTATATGATGGATTTTTGACAGATATTTTTCAGTTTCCATGTAAGCGTTAGATATAATCTAGAGATTGTTTACCATAGAGATATGGCATTGGGAGCAACTATGTATATGTATATAGATATAAATTCATACTCATATTCGTATACCTTTAAATGAATCTACTTTTGTACAACTCAAATACCTGGAAATCGTTGTTTCAATATTTAATTGAAAGAACCTAGTTTTGGCAAATTTATCCTTTGTAATAAACAATTCCTTTCCCTAAACCCACCAATATGATTTCATCTGATAGGAGAGAATGCTTCTTTTATTTTGATTTGAGAATCTCTGCCTTAGGGGGCAGATTGTACGTTGGTTGTGTTTCAAGTAAAGACATTCAAAAAAGCTATTTGGGTAATTTTGCTATGAAGTGAATATTGGGATGGATACTATCTTCATGGGTTGTACTAGAGTCCTGGGTAATAGAGATAACTTTTACTTGAAGATATTTGCTGTGATTTATTAGTGCAGGCTGCCAAACTAGGAATACTTTAGCCTAGAAAAGAAATTTTGTGAGAATTCTGTCTTGTCTCAGATCATGTCTATATCAAGAGAATACATGATTAAAAATAGTTGGATCTGATATTTTGGATTGCTTTAATGATTGATTTGAATTTGGGCAGTTTGTTCAACTCAATTTTATTCAACTCAGGAAACATTTACTAAAGCACTAAGCATGTTTTAAGACATTGTATTAGTCAATGCGATAGAAAGACAGGAGAAAAAATGCATTCTGACTTCAAGGAATTTACAGTATTATGGGGATACTTTTGATACAGAGAAGTAAATACAATATAATTTGAAGGGAAAGAGAATAATTCATTTGGTTGTATTATTAAAGACAGATTTAAAAAAGAAAAGAAAGATTAAAAAAATAAGTCCTCCTCCCTCCACCTATGCATGCATCCAAAATTACAACCAATAGGAAAAAACAAACAAACAAGCAATTCCTGAATATTTCAGAGTAGAAAAGAGCCTCCCTGCATCTCACATAGAACAGAATATAGGAGAATTCTTGGCACAATTTCTTCAGCGTATGAATGAATCCTGATTTTAGAGACCCAGTCAGAAAGTGCATCCCTTGTTCTTTATCTGGGACACACTTATAAGCTGAATTGTTAGTTTCCTAAGTTGACCTGTGCAGACATCTCAGAGGATTTAAAATTTATTCTGATCATGTTTCATCTTGATGAGCCTAATAGCTGGCATTTAAAGAACTTGGACAAACTGGGCTCTAGTTTTGTTAGATTTCCTAAGTTATTCAGCAAGTTGTCTACAAAAATGAGACCCATTATTTATATGTACTTTGAACGTGCCTAAAACTCCAGGCATGATAGTATATTTAGCTACCCAACAGCTTTTTACTAGGGAAGGTCAAATTTCCCCTTCTTAAAAGTCTTTCAAGCTCCAAACCCAGTTTGCATATTGAGCTTCCCAGAACTATTTTCACCTACTTGGGGCACTTGAGCATGAAGATGTCTTTCACTACAAATTGGCACGCAGCATGGTTAGGAGGGGGCCCACATCTTAAATCCGCTCTGTTTATTACAGAGGAAGTTCTGATCAAGTTTATGGTGTTCAAGACTCCAAGATATCAACTCCAGGGAAGAGCAGGACAAGCTATTGTAAATATGAACCATCAAAGCATTAGCCATTTCAATGAAATGAAGCAAAGCAATTGTTTTTTAGAAAGGTGCCTTTCAAATCTCCTTTTTCAGGTTCTGAGTTTCTGCATCAAATTCAGCATTACTCTACAACATGACTTAAAGGTATTTATCTCAGAACCCAGCAAGGTCATTCATGTGTCTAGTGAGTCATTACCTTGATTGTATGTAGCTAACAATTAGCTGAGCTTTTAAAAATAATTTAGTTATAAAGGAGTAAGGGAGTTAATATAGAATAGTTAAAATAATTCCAGCTCCTCAAGTTAAGGGATTCTAATTTCATCAAATGTTTGGCTTTTATCTTATGTTATAGATAGGGGCATTGAATCATAGATTTAGGGCTAGAAATGACCTTAGACATCCTTTAATCCAAATCTATCATTTTAGAGAAGAGGAAATTAAGGTGAAAAAAGAAACAAGGTAACCAAGCAAAATATATTATTGTATTGCAATGAATAGAGCCCTGTATCAAAGCAATGTCCTCTGACTCCAAAGCAAGTACCATTACTACTTGATGCCTCTCTAATTTAATGTTGTCTTTTTTTTTAATAGTTGTCTACAGTGTATAATCACAAATACCTGTAATCTACAGCATGCCAAATTTATGTCAGGTCTATTATTTTATGCGTTGGGACATATTTCATAGTAATTAGGAAACAGGGGGTTTGTTTTCAAGAAATTAACAATTTAAGGGCTCTCAAAGGTATGTTTCTGAGAAAATATATTCTATGAAATAACTTGAAAATCTGGCACTTTAAGTTGGGAAATTACCAACATTCATGGGGCATTTTTTTTTGTTTAAAAAGTTGACTATTTTTTAAAGATTCAAAGATAATTCAATTCAACAAACATTTCTTAAATGCCTACTAAGTGCAAGTTATTGTATTAAGTGCTGAAAGCTATGGAAAAAAATAAAAGAACCAAGACAAGCCCTGTCCTTGGGGAGTATACATTTTAACAAAAATTAGTCGGCTGATCAAATATGAATTTTCAGAGATAAAAAGAATAAAAATGAAACCACTTATTGGTGGCAGGGATGGCCAGAAAGAAACCTCAAGTACTATAATTAGAAACCAATAGTTTCAGTCACGTCTTGGAGGTACGCAATCAATTATTTTCTGGTTGATTAGTTCTTTTTTTTGGTTTTTATTTTCAGCAATCAATCAAATAAGTTATAGGGTTGATCTGAAGCAGAAGTTACTGATGCTCTATCCCTTTCCTGCTTTAATATCTTTCTTTTTTTTATTTTTTTACAACTCTTACTTTGTTTTAGAATTGATTCTAAATATCAGGTAGAAGAGTGGTGGGGGCCAGGGAATGGGATTAAGCTGTTTTTGTTGCCTTTATGATTCTATCTGGGATTTTCTTGGCATAGATACTGGAGAGATTTGCCATTTCCTTCTTCAGCTCATATTACACAAGAAAAAAACTGAGGCAAACAGGGTTAAATGACTTACTTAGTGTCACATAGCTAAGAAGTGTCTGAGATCAGATTTTAACCCAGGTCCTCCTGACTCCAGGCCTTGAGGGCTATCTACTGAATCACTCACCCGCTTCCCCCACCCCCACTAACATCTTTCTGAAGAATTTACCTTCTCTAAGAAGCCTTTTTGGATGAATTCTATTTGAATTAGATTGGTTCTTTATTCTACTGACTGTTAGCATTTCTACATTGTCATATACCTTTCATTATGAACAGAAATTTTAATTTCTTGCATATTGTTTTTAGAACATGTAACCTTTAGGAGGGGTTGTTTCTTTCATTTTATGGAAGATCATAGATGATCCATTTCATACACCATTGTCCTGTCATTCTATGCTATAATTGTTTAACTTTCGAGGCTATCAATAAGTTTCTCTTGAAGTATGCACAATGAGAACCACATCAGAAGGGACATTATGATAATTAATGTGATTTGACTTCATTTGAAGATCAATACTTGGTAAATTCAATATCCTGTAGGATTACTTAATATTTAATGAGACTGTTACTAGATATCATCAATGTAAGCACTCCATCACTTGGTAATTGAAAACCCCCTTTGACTTGGCAAATGACATTTGAGATTTATTATTACTAGCACACCTAGCACAGTAGTGGGTTGTACTCAGTAGGCAACTAGGTGCTGGAATGGATAGAGTGCCAGCTCTGGTGTCAGGAAGACTCCTCTTCCTCAGCTCAAATCTAGCCTCAGACACTTATTAGTTATATTAGCCTAAGTAAGTTACTTAACCCTATTTGCCTCAGTTTCTTCATATGTAAAATGAGTTGAAGAAGGAAATAGGAAATCATTCCAGTATCTATGCCAAGAAAACCCTAGATGAAGTCATAAAGACAACAAAATAGCTTATGAATTCATCATTTTGTGGATGATTTAGTGATAAACCCTAAATTTAGCTAGGACACAAAAGACATGCAGTTGTTCTCTATACTCAAAGCCTTTCTGACTTGATAGAACCTTCTAGAATTTGCTCTTCCTTTTGAGAATCCAAGGTCATCCCCCTGTCAAGATCAGACAGTAGAAGAGACTTTCAGTTGAGGAACAAGGTAATATATATATATGTATACATATATATATATTCTTTAGTATTACCCATTAAGTATGCCTATCCCAAGAGTTGTGAATAGATAGAATAGAATAGAGGCTTCATTAATGATTCAACAGCAGCTTGAAAGGAGGTCTTTAGTGGAGTTCCCCTAGGAGCTATACTTTGCCTTGGGTTTAACATTTTCACTATGGGTTTGGATAAATGGCAGAAATGTTATGCTCATTGGATTTCTTATGATATAAAACTAGAAGAGGTAAATAACATTTGGGGTGGCAGAATCAGGATCCAGAAAGATCTTTATAGACTAGAACACTAGGTCATATCTATTAAGATGAAATGTAGTAGTAGTAGAAGGTGTACTAGGAATACAAATAGAAAAAGAAAAAGGAGGAGAAGGCGTTAACATCCCTCAAAATTCAATCCATTATCAAAGATGTGTTGTGAAGGGATGGGGGAAAGAGGAAGGGGAAAGTAAGGGGATGTTATCCAGAGTGACATACTTTATGTATTTTGAGATGTGGCAGTTACTACAAAACTATGAAGGTCTGCGTTCCTTACAGGAATTCTGAAACACTGCCAATTGGCCTATGGCAACACTACTAAATGGATCAGGATCTGGGTTCATTAAAACTTGAAAAGCAACATTTAAAAAAAACTCTCTCATCATTTTAGAATTAATTCTGTGTATTGATTTCAAGACAGAAGAGTGGCAAGGGCCAGCCAATTGGGGTTAAGCGATTTGCTCAAGGTCATACAGTTAAGAAGTATCTAAGGTCATATTTGAACCCAGGACCTTCCCTCCCTAGGTTTGGCTCTCAATCTACTGAGCCACCTAGCTGCCCCCAAAGAACAATGTTTTTAATAGAATGTCATCCTATCAAACCCCCATAATCTCTAAACTACATGAAACAATGAGTTTTCAAAATACAGAGACCTGGCCAAGTTGATTAAAATCCTATGACAACAACATATGGTACTTAGCATCTTTTGTCACATCTACTACTGGAGTTTGGCCAAGGAAGCTTTTGATGAGCTCCTGGGGAAAAATTTATATTCTAATACTTTTATTCAACCACAAAAGGCAGTTATTTTATCCTGCTGTGTATTCATTTGATAGTTTTTTTCTGTCATCTATAATCAAACTTCTTCCATTTATTCATGCCCATCCATCCTTACAATTCTTGTTCACATCCTCCCCTGTCTCCTACAGAGAGTCCATGTAGTATGTGAAGAGAGCCAAACCTAAGTTTCTTCTGGCAACTTAAAGATACCAATGAAGCACTTTCTATCCTAGGAACAGCTCTAAGACAGAAGTAAAAGGGCTAAGCAAATGGGGTTAAATGATTTGCCCAGGGTCACATAGCTAGGAAATGTCTGCTTACCTCTTCCTTTCTTAAATTCCTACCCATCCTTTAAGCCTAACTCAAATGTTTCCTTCTCCAAGAAGTCTCTCCTAATCTCTCCAGGTGGTGACAATCTTTCGCACATAGCACTTTGTTTTGCAATAGTCTTATCATATACAGTTGCATTAGCAGAGTGTGGCTCATCATAAGTGCTTACTGACTCATTGACTGTATTTATGTCTCACCAGACTATAAGTGTGATGAGGCCAGGGACCATGTATTAGCTATACTTGCTATTTCTTCTAGCTTTGATCAAAATGTTCTGCACTTAAAAATGTTTATTGAATGAATGTTGAATGTTGTAGTTGTTCAGTCATGCTGAAATCTTTGTGACCTTGTGGATTTCACTGTCCTTGCAATTTCCTTGGCAAAGATGCTGGAGCCATTTACCATTTTCTTCTCCAGTGGATTTGAGGTAAGTAGAGAGTAAGAGACTAGCCCAGCCTCACAGAGCTGGTAAATTTCTAAGGCTAGATTTGAACTCAGGTGTTCCTGATTCTAGTTCCAGTACTATTCACTGAGCAACCTACCTGCCATCATTGAATGGGCCTTAATAATAATGGCTACCATTAATATATTGCTTTAAGGTTTACAAAACCCTATACATATATTATATTATTTGATCCTCCCAATGAAGCTGTGAAGAGAATGCTATGACTAGCTCTGTTTTGTAGTTGAAGAAATTAAACCTGAAGGTGGCTAAGTGTCTTGCCCAGTGTCATACAGGAATAAATAGCACAAGTGGTATTTTAACTTTCTATTTCCAAGTCCAGGCCTTCTATTCACTATGCCACCTAGCTGCCTGAAAAACTCATTATTTTCCTAGATTTCCTATTCCTATTTTTCAAGTTAAGAAATATTGTGGTGAGAATATTTTTCTTTTTTGGCAACAGCTTCAAGAATCCATTTTAAAACATTAAAATAATTAAAACAATTTAGCTTGAAATGTTCATTTATGAATGTGGTTCTATATTTCCTTACAAATGAAAACCTCAAAAATTATTAATGTATTCTTGCTGAACACTGATACCCTATAATTCTTCTTTTTTTTGTCTCCTTACAACTCCCTAAATTATAGGGAAATTAAAAGTCCATTAGGTAGTCTACATTAACATACGCTATTATAGGGCTAGCTACTAAGCGTGGGCAGCTGCAGTACTTGTTAGTTTCGGTGGCTTTAGACTGAAACAAGATTCATTTAATGTGCTTTCCTGTTTATACAAAGAAATAATACAGAACTAGGAAGCAATCCTCTTTAGAACAAGCTAATGATAATCATGACAGGGAATATTAGACACATTTTGAAGTAATATTGGCTATATAAGCTCCATCACTAAAGGGGAAAGGGTCATTGGAACTGAAAGAACATTAGGATCATAGGATCATAGATTTAGATTGGGAAGGGGCCTTCATTTCTTTTCTTATTAGCTTAGAGAAAAATGAACTGCTTCTGTATTATTGACCTATACATTTTAAACATTATTACATGATTAAAATAAGTGGGACTTTCTTAGTTTCTGAAAACCAGGAAAACAGAATACATTTATGCAACAGTTTGATCCACATCTCTGAAATTTAATGTGGGGTTCACATCTATTTGAATTGATGCTCTGAATCCATATTTTCCCCAAATTCCTTACCCTTGACCAGTCACTGTAGAAGTGCATATAGGAGTGATCTTGAAAGGAATGAATGAAAAGATATAAGAATGATAAGGACAGCAAGAAATTAGGGTTTTATACTGTCTTGGTGCTGTCTCTCTTCCTTTCCCTTCCTTTCCCTTCCCTTCCCTCTCCATATATACAAATATAGACACACACACACACACACACACACACACACACATATATATATAGATAGATGCATATATATATGTATATATAAAATATTTGTGGAGGGAAATAGTACTAACAAAAATGGAGATCAGGAAAAGCATTCTAGAAGAGATATAGAAAAAGAGCTTTGAAGGAAGAGACGGAATTCTAAGAGATGGAGGTGAGGAGGGAATGTATTTTGGGTATAAGGACAATTTTTGGTAGAGGGGTTGGATATAGAATGCTCATGGATAGCTGATGGACCATCTGTCTGGTCTGGGAAACCATCTATCAGGGAATATGGAACTTGAAGTTGTTGGAAGAAACTGGACTGGGAATAAACATATAGAAGTTATCTTTAGAGAAGTGATGATTGTAGCCATGGAAATAATAATAACTCACAAAATTTATATATTTACAAAAATATTTAGAGGAAGGTAATAAGTGTAATCAGAAATAATAATGTCACAATTGGTCTTTATATAGTGCCTTAAGGTTTGCAAAACACTTTACAAATATTTTCTTATTTGATCCTCACAATAACTCTGGCGTTATTATCTTTATTTTACAGTTAAGAAAATTGAGGCAAATAGAATTTAAATGACTTGCCCATGATCACCTAGCAGGTAAGTATCTGAGGATAGATTTGAATTCATGTCTTCCTGATTCCAAATCTAATACTCAGTCTACTGTGCCACTTCAACTATCAAGGATAGAATGCAGAAAGATAAAGAAATATAAGAGGATAGATCCTTTGAATAATGCCTAATTTTAGATAGCAGAAGAAAGAAGAAGAGTCATTGAAGATATACAGAGAAGAAATGGACTGAGAGGCAGAATGAATCAGGAAATTATAGAGCCAAGGAAATTAAGGAATAGAGAAGTACCTTGAAGTAAAGCAAATGTTACAGAGAGATAATGTCTGCAGATACTAGATCTAGACCTTAGAGACCATCTAATCAAATCTCTTCATTTTGAAGATAAAGAAACTAAGGATCAGGGAGATTAAAGGACTTCCCTATGATTATACAGGCTAAGAATACAAAATACATATTTTGAATCCAGGTCTTTTGATTTGAAACCTAATGCATTTTCTAAAGGGCCAAGGTACAAAAGATATTGGAAGTTTTGGAATCTGGTTATACTTGCAATCTCCCCTACTAGAAATGAAGTGACTTGAGAATAGAAATCATTTCATTCTTTATAGTTATATTCACATAGAACTTAGGTTCGTGTCTAGTACCCAATAGGTGCTTGATAAATGCTTTTTTTTTAACCCTTTCCTTCTGTCTTAGGATTGATACAAGTATGGGTTCCAAGGCAGAAGAATGATAAGGCCTAGGCAATAAGGGGTCAGTGATTCAACCAGGATCACATAGCTGAGACCAGATTTGAACCTAGGATATCCCATATCCAAGCCTGATTCTATCCATTGAGCCACCTTGCTGCCCCAATAAATGCTTTTTTGATTGACTGATAAAACTGCATGCTAAGCCAAAAGTATTACCAGTTTCCTTTGCATTTAGAACTGATTGCCTCTGCACTATTTTTTAGCTCTGAAGCAAGGTTCAGAAGACACAAAATCATGGTTCAATGGAATGAATAGTGGAATAACTTAGAGCCTAGAGACTTTAGGCTTTACTCCAGTCTCTGGAATTAGCTTGTGATTTTGGACAACACAACTGTCTCAGTCCCTTGTTCTGTTAAATAAGGATAATAATATTTATACAGTCTACCTCTAAGGTCATAAATTGGCCAGTAAGTTAATACACACTTATTAAACACAATGTTCCAAGCATTGTGCTAAATGTTAGGGACATAAGGAAGACAAAAAATCAAACAACCAACAACAAACCAAAAATAATCCTTGTTCTCAAGAAGCACATATTCTAATAGGGTGAAGTGGAGATGATAGATAAATATCTAGGTACACTAAAGATTTAAAATATAGGAAGTTAATCTGGAAAGGGAAAGAATTAGTAGTTGTGTTAAGAGGTGGGGAAAGTTTGGGAAAGGTTTCCTTTCAAAGATAGGAGCTGAGCTTCAAGTCAGAGAAATTAAGAGGGAGGGGCACCTTCTAGGTACTAGACACTAATCTAAATGTTATGTGAACATGATTAAAAAGAATGAAATAATCACTACTATTAAAGCACTTCCTTTCTACTAGGGGAGTTGAAAACATTCCTCTAGAAGTATACCACTATATATACTTCTATTAGTTATTCTTGGTTCTGAGGTCAAGTGTGCTCAAGTGTGCTCTCATTCTATTTATTAAAAGAAAAAACCCACCCATCATTTTTTAATTTTTAAAAATCATAAACTCTTGCTTCATCTCTTCCAGGAATTCTGGATCAGTTATTTGTGTCTTTGACATGTTTTTCTCTGAAGTTTTGCTTGTATGTGATTTGGAGTCATTTTCTTCTTCTGCATTCTTGTTTTGAGCATCTTTGCTACTATTATAGCCTATTATGCTTTTATTTCTTTATTTTACTTATTATTCCAGCCTACTTCTTGACTTTGGACTTGATGTTAGGATCTGACTCTGTAGCGTTTCTGGAGGGATAATCTAGTCTAGTCCTATTGCAGCTTTCTTGAAGAATGCTTATTGTATCTTTCCAGAATCTTGGGGCTAGGCTAGGGAAATTTCAGTGCTCTCAAAGTGGTCTGATCCAGGGCAAAGTTTGATTGCTTCCCCACTAGTCCGAGTTCTGCAAGCTCCTGATCGGTTTTTGAGTCTGATCAAGAGTAGACTGCTGCTGGACTAGCTGTACTGCCTAGCTGGAAAGATCTGGTGGTTCAGAGTGGTGGAATTGTAGATTATTCTTTGGTCTGGGATTCCTGCCTTGGCTACTTCTCTGCAATTTTCTTTCAGATGAGCTAGCTGCTGAAAGTGAGATTCTACTCTGGTATGGTCTGAGTCATATCATTATTGATGCTGGTGTCTGAATTTCTTCCTATCTTGGTAAACTGCTAGCATCTCTCGAACTAGGAATATGATGACATGTAGATCTGCTGACAATTAATTAAAAGTATTTTTTAAGATTCTCTTATGTGCCAGGCACTGTGCTAAGTACTGAGCATATAGAAGGAGGCAAAAGAGAGTCCTTGCTCTCAAAGAGCTAATAATCTAATGGAGGAGATAATGAGGAAACACATACATACAAATGAGCTACATATAGTATAAACAAGAAATAATCAAGATAGGGTAAGCACTAAATTTAAGAGAGGTTGTGAAAGGCTTCCAATAGAAGATGGGATTTTGTTTGGGATTTAAAGGAAGTCTGAAAAGCTGGTAGGTGGAGTTAAGGGAGAAGAGCATCTCAGGCTTGGGGGAAAGGCAGAGAAAATACCTGGAACTGAAGGACAGAATGTCTTGCTTGTGACAGCAAGGAGGCCAGTGTCACTGGATCAAATAACACATTCTGGGGATTAAAGTTTAAAAATATTGGAGGGGACTAGGTTAGGAAGAC